>NC_056741.1:334978363-335135863 GCF_019279795.1 Protopterus annectens | reverse complement strand
ACACTTTTCCGCTATCTCTGCATCCAGCTTGGTGGCCATGGATATCCTAAGGCAATGTAACAATTGCCTTGTGTACACTGACAACCACTTAACTCTTGAATGGACAAATACAGTATGTGAGAGATGTAGTTACACATACACACTGAAAAAGAAGTTATGTACTCACCATAATGTTCCATGTTTGTAGTCCATCTCACCCTTCATTCTTGCATATGGATTCGGAGCCGATCCTCAGCTCCGACTCGGCCTATTACAAAGCTCAAAGTCTCTTAGTTGGCTCATGGCTAGGTAGGTATCCCATAGTGCACTAGTACAATCCCCAGATCTTGTTTGCTGCTAAACTATAGAAAGATAGAAAAAAAAAAAAGGTTATCCAGAAAGAACAACAATAATGAAAGGTCTCCACCCTACCAAAGGTAACACTATCCTGTCTCCGGATCCTTCCAGGATGGGGGTAGGTGGGTTGGTTCGTAAGAATGAAGGGTGAGATGGACTACAAACATGGAACGTTATGGTGAGTACATAACTTCTTTATGTTCTGTAGTCCTATCTCGCCTTCATTCTTACATATGGGACAGTGTCCCTAGCACCTTATTCTCAGGTGGCTCACGGGAATATACCCCTGAGTACCATGGAACCAAAGGAGGCTCTACCCCTTGAGGTCAAATCCAATTTGTAATGAGTAATAAAGGTATGAGGGGTAGTCAACGTTGCTGCTGCACAAATACTGTCAATTGGAACTCTGGCTTGGAAGGCAGCAGATGTGGACAGGCATCTTGTAGAATGAGTGTTAATCTTGAACAGTATAGTCTTTCCACTGGAGGAGTAAATGAAGGAAATACAGCTCGAAATCCAATTAGATAGGGTCACTTTAGAGACTGGCAGACCTACTCTAGACTCAGAAAAAGGCTACGAACAACAGATCTGACTTTCTGAGTTTCTTAGTCCTGTGAAGGAAGAACCATAACTGCCTGTAAAAATCAAGTTGATGAAATTTGTATTCTGCAGTGTTGGAATGATTAGGGAAAAATACAGGTAATTCGATAGTTTGATTCAAATTAGTCTGAGAACAAACTTTAGGGATAAAGGAAGGATTTGTACAAAGGGAAACTTTGTCTTTGTGAAAATCAAATAAAGAGGCTTAATTGACAGTGCTTGTAACTCTGAAACCTGTCTAGCTGATGTGATAGCTACTTGAAACAAAGTCTTCCAAGACAGAAACTTCAGTTGACACGAATGTGCGGGTTCAAAAGGCGGGGAAGTTTGTTTGGACAGAACAAAGTTTAGATCCCAAGGAGATACAGGTTCCTGAAAGGGAGGTCTCAGCAATGTAGCGCCTTTAAGGAAGGTTTTACATAATCTGTGGGACATCAGATTAGATTCATGTTGTCCCAAATGAGTTAGATATCGCTGCCAAATAGACCCTAATTGTGGCAGCAGCTGATCCCTGATGTTCAGACAAAAATTCTAACACCACAGGGATGGATGCTATGTAAGGATCTACATTTCTTTCTTTTGCCCAAACAGAAAACCTTCTCCATTTGTTAGTGTATAACTTCCTAGTGGAAGGTTTATGCGAAGACGTAAGGATGTGGGTCACAGCAGGTGAAAGATCATGAAGACTGACTAGGGATGGAAGTGGAGCAGCCACGCTGTCAACCTGAGGGTGTGCAGGCAGGGGTGAAGGGAGCCTGATGTGTGTCAAGAGGTCTGGCACTGGGTCCAGAGTCCATGGATTGTCTAGTAGATGAGGCCCGAGAAAGGGGAACCAAATCTGGCAAGGCCAGTAAGGAGTGATGAAAATCATCTTGCTTCCCAATAACTTTGCTTTCTGTATCACTTTGGATATGAGCAGAAAGGGAGGGAATGCATAAAGGAGTCCCGAGGGCCAATTATGAACAAATGTATGTCTCAGTGACTCCCCCGGAAGGGGGATAAGGGAGAAATAGCTGCTGCACTTGGCATTGATTGGGCTGGCAAAGAGATCGCAGCAAGACTGTCCCCATTTGCGGAAGATCTATTCCACTACTTCCTGATTCAGAGACCACTCGTGAGGCATCAAGATTGCCTTGCTGAGCTTGCCGGCTATCACACTGGTTGTCCCCGGGATATGCGTTCCTACTAGAAAGCGTTAGGAAGATATCACCCACTTCCAAACATGAAGAGTCTCCTCTCAAAGGGGGTAAGATCTGGTTCCTCCTTGCTTGTTTAGATACCATACCACTGACATGGATATCGCTGCCAAATGGTCCCTTTGTCCGACTGGATTGCTATCGTCCCTAGAGGAAGAAAGTCGTGAAGTGCTTGCAATGCTAGAAGCACTCCTCTCATCTCTAGGACACTGATATGCAGGTGAGCCTCGTGATCTTGCCTTGTGCCTTGGACAGTCCTGCCTAGATAATGCGAGGGAGGAATGGAGTGCCTGGTGTCAGCTGATCAGGTTGAATCCACCAACAAAGGTCCTTTTTGCAGGACTCTGTTATGAGGATATAGTGAGAGAGAGGTAGTTGTTGAAGGGACCACTGGGAAAATAGAAGCTATTGGAGAATTTGCATATGCAATCTGGCTAGAGGGACTAGAGTTATGGTGGAGGCCATGGTCCCCAAGAGTTTCAGCACTGTCTTTGCCTTGACTTTCTGTAGAGGAAGTAGACTGAGAATTTGTTGCCTGAGGTTTTGAATTCTGTCAGCAGGTAGATGAGCTAGCATGGCGACTGTGTATATTTCTGCACCTATAAAAGTCACAAATTGAGAGGGCGATAAGGCAGACTTTTCCCAATTTATTGTAATCCCCAGCTGGGAACAGAGCTGGATAGTTGAATCTCTGGTTTGCAGGAGTAGGTGCCTGGTGGTGGCGGTCAGGAGCCAGTCGTCCAGGTACAGAAACATTTGGAATCCACAACGTCTCAGGTGAGCTGTCACTACTGTCATACATTTGGTGAACACCCTGGGGGCTGTGGTGAGACCAAAGGGCAGAGCACAAAATTGGTAATGACTGGCTTCCAGCCGGAAGCGTAAATGACTCCTCGATGCTCTGTCCATTTTTATATGGTAGTATGCATCTTGGAGGTCTATGGAGCACATCCAATTGTCTTTCCCTAACAGAGGGAGTATAGACTGCAGTGTCACCATTCGGAACTTGGCCTTCTTTATGGATGTTTAGTTTGCTGAGGTCCAAGATGGGCCTCCAGTCCCCTGTTCGTTTTGGCACTAAAAAGAATCTGGAGTAGTTCCGAATCCTATCTAGTCTGTGGGAACAGTTTGGATGACTCTCTTTGAAAGCAACATTTGCACTTCTACAGTTGCTTGATCCCTGTGATTGGGTGGAACATCTGGAATCTTCTTGGAAGTGTGGGGTGGAAGAGAAAAGGGTATGGAGTATCCTCTGGTGATTATTCTTTATTACCCATTTGTCTTGGGTGATGTTTAGCCAGGCCTCTGGATACAAAGATAGGCGACCCCCAACTGGCTCCAGAGAAGCACAGCCAGGCCCCACATCAGGAGCGCTGATAGGGATGGCCTCGAAAGGAATCACAGCCACCCTGGTTTTGCGGACCACCCCCTGCCTCTAGGGTGACGTCTACCATTAGCTCCTCCTCCTCTGCCTCTGAAGGAGAAATCACCATGTGCATCCGGGAAAAATCTCTGGGACTTCTTGAACCACATCTTACCACCTCTCTGACCCTTTGGATATGGTCTAGAAGGGACGGTAAAATGTACTCCCATGGCAGAGAGAGTTTTCCCTTCTTGTTCGCACCTGGTGAGTGTATCTTTTACCTTAGGTCCAAACAGAAAAGAACCGTCAAAGGGGGTGTTTGTAAAGGTAGACTTGAAAGGCTCCGCAAAATTACATAAGCGCATCCAGGAGTGTCTCCTAAGGGAAACTCCTGAACCCGCTGCCCTGCTCGTTCCATCGGCTGCAAAAGAGATAAGCCTCATGGAGGAGTTCCCAAGGTTAAGGTGGACAACTGAGCAGTCACCTTCGCAGGGACTCCTTCAGTAGATGTACCTTGAAGAGTATCTCCCAACTCCTTGAGGAGATCTCTCTAAAGCCTAGTAAAATGTGTAAGATAGTTCAGCAATCTGAGGGTAAAAGCCACTGAAGAGAAGATACGCTTCCTGTAGCTATCCATCGTTCAACACTCCTTGTTCAGCAGATGGACAGATGAAGAAGTCTCCACTAGCTCCTTCTTAGTGGCCACCGCCACCACCATGGCATCTACAGGCACACCCTTGGACAAAAACTCTTTCTTTTTTACTCTGTAAAGGCTTGCAGCCGAGGCGCTAGGAGAGGAGAGACAACTAAAAGGTTTTTATTAAATTCTTATTTTGGAAAGTAGAGCTGTTTTCACTGGTCTTTTGTGTGGTTTCAGAAAAACTCTTTCTCTTTTGGGGCTGAAAGAAATTTGTTAGGTCTTCTGGGAACTGGCTCCACAGCAACAGGAGACTCCCACATCTTTCGACTAACCAGGTCCAAGAGTTCGTCAAAAGGTGGAGACACCTAAGAGGCTGAAGGTTGAGACCTGAAAGCCTTCAGGTACACTGACTCCTCATCAGAAGGGGTGGCAGTGGGCCAGCCGCCTCTCTGCTTTAGGATCTCTAGAATGTCTACAAAGGAGACATCATCAGAGGACAACTTGGGGGATCCTTCTGACTCCTCGAGGTCAGTGTCTGAGGTGATAGACTCATCCGGGGAGTCTACATGCTTACTCATCCGGGGAGTTTACATGCTTCCTCTTGCATGTTCTCTTCCAAGGGGGCTCCTCAGAAGGGTATTTTAGGGAGGTCTCGGAAGACTGGAGGCCACCCAACAGGGGCTCCTGAGGCTGTGGGTCTCTGCTGTCAAGAGAAAGAGAAGGTGCTGAGACAGAGGTCGGTACTTGAGGGGGAAGAGAATCGGTACCCTTGAGCGGAGCTGATGAGCGAGACAGCATGTTCCTCATCATCTCAAAAGCAGATCTCTCCAGCTCTGAAGACAGCCCCGTTCCGAGGAAACAGAGGTAGTCCTCAGCTCCAGAGCAACCAGCTCTGAGATGGATGTAGGGTCTGAGCTCACCCTAGCCAATGCACTGAGAGGGAGACTCAGCACCGAAGAGTTTCAGGTCCAAGTGTCCCTGTCAGGGCCGACCGGTGAGCTTCGGCTCCTAGACACCATGGACGGTGCCAAAGGTGTCGGAGTGGAACTCGGCTCTGAGACAACCACAAGCGGCACCGAAATCTCTGGCTCTGACCCAGTCTGTCCTAGACACCATGGACGGTGCCAAAGGTGTCGGAGTGGAACTCGGCTCTGAGACAACTACAAGCGGCACCGAAATCTCTGGCTCCGAAGGCCTGATGTGGCTCAGAGGGGGAATAACAACAGGGAGAATGGACTCACATGGCTCCAGGACAGACTGGGTCAGAGCCAACAACAATTTGAGCAAAGCAGAAAACTTCAAGAGTCTAAGCACTACTCTCTCCACATCTTCTTCTGACAGGCTCTTGGAGGATCTGGATGACAGGGTATCTTTGTAAAATTGGAGATCTTAAGGTTGGGGTGACCAGCAAAAGATCTCCGAACCAGCTCCGATGCAATTTTTCAGTAGTTGGCTCCAAAAGGCTTGGGGCCAACACTGCAGTGTCAACATCAACCACCTCGACCGGCTCCGAGGACAGTGGAGCCATGGAGGTAGAAGCTTTATCTAGTTTTAATGTTTTCTGAGGAGGTTCCGATACACTAGTCAGCACCAGAGAATGTCTCTTGGCCGACTTGACCTTCACTTTTCTGGATGAATGGGACTTTGATGATGAAGAAGAGCTTGTCAAGTCTTCCTTGAAGGAAGGCTTGAGGAGACTTTTCAGATCTAGCTTGTTCTTTCACTCCTGGAGAACTCTGGAGCTAAAGGAGTGGCAGAAGGAACAAGTTTCCAGCAAGTGAATGGCTCCGAGGCAATAAACACAAATGTAGTAACAGCGGTGGTGGTGCTGCGGTAGTGTTGTTGCCTCACAGTTAGACATTGCCCGTTCGATTCTCAGTTAGAGCATCTTCTGTGTAGTGACATGCGTGAATGGGCGTTCCTTCATTGAAGGCTGTGCGTTAGGCCTGGCAAGCCAGTACGTAAAACTCTACTGCCAATCATTAGCGGACCGGAGTTCCGCTGTGTCGACCCCTAACCGGGAAAAGCCGAAAGACAAACAAATTGTGGCCATCTGTAATTGACATCTTCTGGGAGCACTTTATGCAGTTTTTAAAACCTGAAGGTTTGTGATCTTTGGACTCTTTAGCCATATCTATCAGAGCTCTATTAACAAAGAGAAGGAAAACAAGGTCCTCTAATTTAAACGGGCCTCGCCCTAAGATAGGTACACAACAAACACGAGGATTAGGTCCTCTAACTTAAACAGGCCTAGCCCTAACAAGCACATACAGAAATGAGAAACTAAAGAGGACTAGGTTCTCTAACTTAAACAGGCCTAGCCCTGTTAGAAAAATTCAAAGATAACAGAGGACTAGGTCCTCTAACTTAAACGGACCTAGCTGGAAAGGAAGCTAAGCTGGAGAAAAACAGAAACTTAAGCAGCAGGCAAAGTACGAGACAAACAACACTGAACACAATCTTCTAATCTATAAAATTGAGAAAACAAGGCCCTAATATGAACGTGGACCTACAGAGATATAAACTGTGTCAAAACTAATACAAAAACACTGCACACAATATAAAGGCATGAAAAAGCTAAAAACAAGGTCCTAACACAAACACGGACCTACGTAAAATTAATTGTATTAGAAACTAGCACATAGGATAGCACAGAGAGAACAGCAAGGGCCAAATGGCCAACAAGTTCTCAAAAAACTAAGTAAATAGCAAAAACACTTCTAAACACCATCTATTGGATAACTAACACTAATATTAAGTATAACTAACTAAAGTATCAGTAAAAGTGAATAATAATGAAAAAAGTTTTGAACTTAGCCACAGCTAAGCAAGAAGCACTTCTGAACTCGTAGACCTTGGATCTTGGAATTGTACTAGTGCACTATGGGATACCTACCTAACCACGAGCCAACTAAGAGACTTTGAGCTTTGTAACAGGCTGAGTCGGAGCCAAGGATCGCCTCCGAACCCATATGTAAGAATGAAGGCGAGATAGGACTACAGAACATGGTTAGACTTTCACATACAGACACAAAAAGCAGCAAACAGGTTGTCAGTGACTCTCACACATCACTCACCGCAAAGGACCACACACATAATCCCACATATGCAGAGATGCTCACATGTAACTTACCCAAATCTCAAAGGCCTCTCAGGAATAGTCCTCAGAAACTCATATGTACACAAACAACACAATTTGTATCACAACACATAAAGCCACATCTCACGGTGCCTCAACTGTCAAGCCCATAAGGTGAAACACTCCACAACCCAATATTCTGGTCATTGTAGACTCCATTGTGAGACACACTGATGTCCCTCCTACCAGACTGTGGAAGATTACAGTTACTTGCCTATCAGGGGCCAGGATTTTCTATGTTATGCAAGCACTCAGGTTACTTACCCCTAAGTACCAGTATTATTCAGTCATAATCCATGTGGGCATGAATGATCTGAGATGTGCCTCCTTGGACTATATGAAGAGAGACATGATTGAGCTCTCAAAATATGTGTCCCAGGCAGAAGTAAGCCTAGCATTGAGCAGCATTCTATAGTCTCCAAGGATGATGCCACAGTACAAGCAGAAAATGATATACTTTAACAATTGGCTTAGCTACTGGTGTCATTCCAAAGTAGTCCAATACTTGTCAGCCTGGGAGGACATGGTTGATAGGCCACACTCCTTTGCCAGGGATGGTCTTCATATGTCATCATTAAGCTTTCAGATATTGGCCACAACATTATCCACCCCTACAGTGTCTTTTTAGGTATTGCCAAACAGATAAATCTTCCAACATAACAAAAGCTATTCACAACAAGCTAAAGGTGTTACTGCCCAATGCTAAAAGCCTCAACAAGAAACTATATTCCCTGGAAGCACTCCTCCCCCTGAAGAATACTGACATGTGTGCAGTTACTGAAACATGGTTCAAAGCCAAGGAAAGCACTTTAGCAGTATATGGCTACAATGCTTTTCATATATTTTGACCATCCACTGACCATGAAAGAACAAAAGACAGAGGTGTATCTATCTACATAAAGGATAAGCACACCTAAAGGCTGGTCAAACAATATGGCATGCTTGAGCTACTCCATGTCCAACTAACCATAAGAAAATCCATTACCATATTTTTGTTAGCTATAAATCCCCGACCATGAAACAGGAAACCCATACATTATACCTAAAGTTATTAGAATCTCTCACTATCCATAATCATGGGTGATTTTAACTATACCTCCATTAATTAGGAGGCATACACAACCACTAACATGCAGGCCCAAAGATGTCTTGATTTTGTAAATTCAAATGCCTTGGCACAGCTAGTCTGCACCCCCACTAGGGGAACAAATATCCTAGATTTGGTACTCATAAATATGGGAGAGTGCTGCATCCCCTAGTGTGATGTCCTGTCTGATAAGATCAGATCACAAATCAGTCTCCCTTGAAATAAATGTAAAACTAGTCCCCCCACCTAACCCCAAAAACTTTAAGAACTTCTATAGAGTAAATTACTCCTTATTAAGGGATGGCATAGCTAGTTTTGAGCTCCCCCCAAATCCAAAAAACACAGTAACCTATGCTGAGGCATACACAAAAGCCCTCCATGACCATATTAACAACTACATAGAAACAACAGTACCAGATCAAAAAAAAAAAAAAAACAGGTAAAACCACAAAAACAAGCCACCCTGGTGGACCCCTGGTATTAATACTTTATACAACAAAAGAAAGAAAATCTTGTCAATAAGTAAGAGGGAATGTGCACAACACAGCAAAAAGTCCCTCATTAGTCTAAATAACTTTAAGAACTTCTCTATGGTAAATTACCCCCTATTAAGGGATAGCATAGCTAGTTTCTAAGCTCCCCCAAAGCCAGAAAACACAGAAACCTGTGCAGAGGTGTACACAAAAGCCTTGTATGACCATATAAACAACTGCATAGAAACATCAATACCATAATGAAATTATCTCAGGTCAAACCACAAAAACAAGCCACCCTGGTGGACCCCTGGTATTAACAGGTTGTAGAACAAAATAAAGAAAATTCTGTTGAGAAGTAAGAGCAAATATGCACAACTGATAAAAATAGTCCCTCATTAGTGTAAACAAGTGAATCAGGGAACTAGTCAAGTCTCTGAAAAGCAGACTTTGAGGTAAAATAGCTTTCAAAGCTAAGGAATTAAGGCATTTTTAAGTTATGTCTGCAGTCTTAAGGGCAATAGCCAACAATGTGTGGAAGTAGTTGTAGATGGCCTCACCTATACTCAGCTGGAAGATATAGCAAATCTGCTGGGCTTCAAATTCAGCTCAAAGTTCACCTCCCCATCACCCCCAGTCCTCCCCCAGGAAATACCCTCCACCACTCCACTGCCAATTATCACCAAAGAACGGGTTGCTACTGTGCCCTCTAAAACTAAAAACATGGCTTCAATGGGGCCTAATGATATACTAGGTTGCCTCTTAAACAGCTTAAATCAGGACTTATCAGGCCCATTAGGATCTCTAATTTAACCACAGCCTCTGGATTGGCTTTGTCCTGATAGAGTGGAGGACAGCAACAGTCATCTCTCTGAATAAAGGGGAACATCTACTGACCTTGGAAATTACAGACCCATAAGTAAGTTTGACTAGTCTTATATTTAAGGCCATGGAAAGAATAATCATGGACCTGATAAATATTGACATAAGAAAACTCCAAACACTGGACCTGACTCAATTCGGCTTTGTCAAGGGCACGTCATGCCTACTGAATCTGGTGGATTTCTTTGGGAAAGACACTAAGGCCATGCGTGATGGTAAAACAGTACATACCACCTACTTTGTTCTGGCCAAGGCATTTGACACAATTCCCACTCAGGTATTATAAATAAACTCACAAAACTGGGCATAAATCCCCATGTCGCCAGATGGATAGCCAATTGGTTCATGGACAGGACACGCGGTTAAAGTGGGAGAAGCCAGATCCAGCAAGAGGCCATTAACTAGTGGTGTGCCACAGGTCTCAGTGCTGGGACCACTTCTGTTCAAAATATACTTCTCTGAATTCAAGGATAATGTAGAAGGCCTCTGGATGACAAAGTTTGCTGTCAACTGCAAGCTCAGGGCAATCACTGAATCTCCCAGTGACACAGATATCCTTCAATAGGGTCTAGATCAGACAAATGATTGGTGCCAGAACCATGGCCTAATTTGAATGTGAAAAAATGCATTATCATACCCTTTGAGAAGTCAAATACCCCTGCAAATTGCAACATCAATAACACACCCCTAACAGCAGACTCAAAGGTGAGAGATCTAGGTACTTAGATAGATAGTGGCCTGAACTCTGACTGCCATGTGCCAAAAGTGGTGAGGAAGTTAGGCTTGTATCAGAAGAAAAAATTCAAGCGAGTCACATCTGCCTCAGGTGATGAAAAACTTCTTTATTTGCAGCAAACCAGATTACAGCAGCATGTTGGCCAAGATGATCTCAATCTGATCAGCTTGTTTACTGACATCAACTTTTATACTTTTCTGTCACTAGCCAAAATAGCTTTTGTTACATTTCTAACAGTTGAAAGTTGGCTATGAAAAACATCTAGGATCACAATTTACCTCAGAAAAGAATGCTTTACCTCAAAACCACAGCTAGTGTAGAATGTTTACCTCAAAACCACAGTTAGTGTAGAACGTTTACCTCAAAACCACAGTTAGTGTAGAACGTTCAAAAAGGTACAGCATACTTAGTTCAAAAGTGGTAGCTGGAATTTTCCAGAGCCTGCCTCAGTAAATTAACTCTTATTCAGAAGTATAGAAAACAGATGTTATTCAAGTTCATAAGCAAACTACATCTATCATAGATAAAGCCCATCTTTAATAAACATGGTTCAATGACCTTTTCTTACCAACACTTCAGCAAATAGCATATTCATTTTGCTAGATGGGAGAAAGAGACAAATAACAGTATGTTTTAAAACTTTTTCTCTTAACATTCCCCCCCTCAAAACACTTTTATTTGTCGTTTTATTTCAGCAATATATAGTAAAAACTAAGTTTTTCTTTGCATACATTACTTCATTTGCAAGACAAACTTTTAAACTTCAAAACATTTGCAAAAGTCACATTTCAATGTATTCACTTTCATCAGTCTGTTGCAACTGCTGGTACATCGTCTTCATTACAGCAGTATCAACCAGTCTTTGTAGAAGACCTCTGATACAGGGTATACAACAGCAACCACATACCACCACGATAGCCACAGCGACTCCGACGGACACCAGGAAACTGCTGATGAGATGACTCCATTTTCCAAACCACGCTTGTAGAAAGTCTGTAAAGGGATTACTCACCCCGGAGTTCTCTGCCAATTCTTCGGATAACATCTCCAAACCTTTCAAAGCTTGAGTGATGCTCCCATCAGGGGCAGTGTTATTTGGAATATATGTATAACAGAAAGTCCCAAACATCCTGCAAACTCCTCCTTCTTTGGCCAGGAGCATATCCAACGCATTTCGATTCTGCCATGCCACCTGCGAAGTGGCCTCCAGTTGTTCAGCAATACCTTTTAATGAATCTTTGGTATAGTTCACAAAACGCTGCTGGTTATAGTAAATGTAGTTGATCCAGTCCACATTCTTATTGGGTTGAATCCAGACAAAGATGGATGCAAAACCAGCTGCTATTTGGTTTATTGCTTTGTATTCATCAGGCACGCCTCTTGGTATGCCAATGCTATTGATGTAGACACCGCTATCGAAGGATTGCTTCGGTGCCTCTCTTTTTCTCTTATTCAACCACCTCAGCTTTATTTCAGGTTCTCTTATGAAATTGCTTGCTGGAACTGGGAAAATGTAGAATGGCAGAATTAACTTTGCAAGTGCACAAGTTCCCTTCCAGGGAATCGTAAGCCTTGATCTGAGTTTGTTGTCTCCACATAACCACCAAACGTCTGCTAAACTATGAGTTTGGTTCTCCAGAAATGGATTCTCATTGCCATTCACAGTAACATTGCAATAGTTCTGTTCCATATTGCCATAATTCTTTCCTGTGCCATCTCTGGAAATGCACATATACGAACCTGGATAGGAAATCGCTGTAGGCGGTTTCTCAACTTTGCTTATGACTGGAAAATGCTGAGTTTCATCTTTGCATTCATCTTCAGTTTTGTTGAAGAATAATTTCAACAGACACGTCAGATTACCTTCAGGTTGCATCAATGGGACTGTCGCTAATTGCTGTTTACCTTCAGCACAAGAAACACAGTTCTCACAATGTACTTCTCGGGTACTATATCTAACCCAAGATAACCATTCGTTATGGTGTACGAATCCCGTCTCAAGTAACAATTGTTCTTCTGTGGAGGCAAAATCTGCTTTACTTGTAGCATTTTTAAGGCTTTGCACTTTAAGTTGGAGGGTCCACAAAGGATCAGTTCCAATTGGAAGAGACACTCTGCTTCCATATACTCCTGAATCACTTTCTTGTGGTGACACAATGGTTATAGTAATTACTTCGGTACCTTGGAAATGCACAATTTTTATTCTTTGTTGTCTGCTTTTATCTTTCTCTGGTATCACTGCACCACTTGTTTCCCATCCATTCACATCTGTTGACCACCAAACATTTGACCAGGACGTACAGTCTCTATTGCATAATTATTTTGCACGAGTCAAGAAATCATTATTGTTCCATTTAGAACAGTCCAAAATTCCTTCACAAAGTTTTACCTTGAACACAGTAGTAACACCTGTTTGTGCTTGCAGCACCACCATTCCTTTTTCTCTCACAACTGTTCCTTCTCATATGGACATATTTAATTTTGCCACCAAAATCATCATCAAGTACCAGTTGAACATGGTCATCCTTCTTTTGTAGTCACACTTTGCGTTCAGGAGTCCGATGGAGTCTGACGAACATCAATGGTAGAAGGAAAAGTCTTAAGTTTTTTACAGTGGGTGATATGAATCCATGAAGTCCTCTCTGTGATCTTTACAGCCGTAGATGTTGAGATAAGTACTTGATATGGGCCTTCCCACCTGGGGGATGACCAGTTCTTTCTCTTCACAATTCGGATCCATACCCAGTCCCCGGGTGCCACGCTTAACAAGGCTTCACCTCTGGAATCTGCAAAGGAGTCATTGGTTACAAGAGACTTGACATTTAGCAGCTTCTTCATATAATCCACCAGATCCTCACCCCCCCCTCACGTTCCACTGGCAACAATCCTTGCCACTGCGGGACATAATATGGTCTCCCAAACAAAAGTTCAAATGGTGTAAGTCCTTTGTAGGAGGGTGAGATTTGCATGTACAGGAGTGCCAATGGAAGGCACGCAGTCCAGGATCTATGTGTTTCTGCCATCAGTTTGCGGAGCTTACTTTTCAGGACACCATTGTGTCTCTCCACCAGTCCAGCTGACTGCGGATGGTAAGCACAATGGTACTTGAGATCAATTTGAAACACTTGACCCAACTTCTGAACAATCTGGTTAACAAGATGAGACCCATTATCACTGTAAATGCGTCTTGGTAAACCAAATCGGGGAATTATTTCTGTAGTCAAAAGCTTAGCTACTGTGTGTGCATCAGGATGGTTTACTGGAAAAGCTTCTATCCACTTAGAAAAAGCATCAATTATAACTAGACAGAACCTTTTTCCCTCTGAAGGTGTCAACTCAATAAAGTCCATACAGAGTGCTTGGAATGGATATGGAGGGGTAGGGAATGCCTGCTGTGATTTCTTAACTCCCCCCTGAGCATGATACTTTGCACATAATAAACAAGATAAACATAATTGCTTTGCATAAGTTGAAAACCCCTTACACCAAAACACTTTAGACACTATTTGAACCATTGTCTGTACTCCTACATGGGCAGGTCCATGGCTAACCAATGCAGCATACCTAAAAAGGTTTGAGGGTAATACCATTTTGCCATCTGATGCCCTATACAACCCATCCTGTTGAGTGATACCATATTTCACCCAACGACATTTTTCCTTCTGTGTTGTCAATGTTTGCATTACTTTTAGTGACTCTAAGTCTAAGAGGTGTCCGGGCTCTAAATCATTGTCATGTAAAAGCAAATCATTTTCTTGAGCTGCCTTTTTTTGCAGCCATATCAGCAAGGGCATTTCCTGGAGACAGGATCTTTTTGTTAGTATGTGAACATTTACATATCGCTATCTGAAGTGGTAATTGCACTGCATCTAACAACTGTAAAATTAAATCTCTGTGATTTATTGGTTTGCCTGTCGCAGTAACCATTCCTCTATTCTTCCATTGTTGAGCGAAAACATGCACAGTGGAGAAAGCATACTGACTATCTGTATAAATTGTCACTTTTTTACCCTCCCCTAAGGTACAAGCTTGAGTCAAAGCCACTAACTCAGCTGCTTGGGCAGAATAAATATTTGACAATCCTTTTGCTTCCAAAACTTCAGTTTCTGTGGTGACTGCATACCCTACTAGTGTTTTTCCTACAGTGTCCTTCTTTGCTGATCCGTCTACAAACAAAACAAGATCAGAATCTACCAATGGAATATCCGTTAAATCTGGTCGGGGAAGTACTTTGTCATGAATGCTCTCTAAACAAACGTGTGGAGTACCTTCTTCTGGAGTCGGCAAAAGTGTCACCGGGTTAAAAGTAGTACATCTTTCTATGGTCATATGTGGCTGTGTCAGCAGCACTGTCATACATGACAAATGTCGACTAGGAGATAAAAAGGTTATCTTATCTTGCAAAAGTATAGTAGCTACTGAATGTGGAACTCGCAATTTTAATGGGTGAAACAAAACTAATGATGCTGAGGCTTGCACTGCCATGGTGGCTGCCACTACAGCTTGAACACAATGCGGCAATGCCCTTGCAACAGGATCTAATCTGGAGGAATAAAAAGCTAACGGTCTCTGTTTATCCCCATGTACTTGTACCAGAACCGAAGTCATATATCCTCCCTTACAATCAACCATTTGTACAAACTGCTTAGAATAGTTCAGAAAACCCAAAACAGAGGATCCTGCTATCAATTGCTTAATTCTATTAAATGCTTGTATTGCCTTATCTGTCCACTGTATATTACTTTTAGCTGCCATGGGAGTGTCATAGATCAGTGCGGTCAATGGCCCTACTTCTTCAGCATAATTAGGAATCCAACTTCTACAAAAATTAGTCACAACTAAAAACGACATCATCTCCCGCTTAGTCGTAGGCATAGGTGCTTCAAGAATTGCTTGTTTTCTTTTATTTTCCAATTGTCTACCTTCCTGCAAAATTAAATAACCCAAGTACTTTACTTGTGCTTTCCACAACTGTAACTTCTCTTTATTTACTTTATGTCCTTGCTCAGCTAAAAAACTAAGAAGGGCTAGGGTATCCTTTTTACAACTTTCCTGCATGGGTGAGGCCAATAAAATATCATCTACATACAACAGAACCTGGTTTCCCTCTGGGGGAACAAATTGAGCTAAATTCGCAGCCATTTCTTGTGTGAATATTGTCGGACTCTCACAATAACCCTGTGGCAATCTGGTGTATGTGTATCTTTTACCATGGAAAGTGAATGCAAACCAAAATCTACTTTCCTTGTGTAGTGGTATGGAAAAAAAAAGCATTGCTTATATCTATGACAGAAAAATATCTGTGCCGAGGTACTAAATCATTAAGTAATGTATAGGGGTCAGGGACCACCGGTGCTCTTGGGATCACAGCTGAATTAACTGCTTGTAGATCCTGAACCAACCTCCATGACCCATCCGGTTTCTTTACAGGAAACAACGGAGTATTGCAGGGTGAATCTGGGCATTCAACAAGAATTCCTACCTGTTTTAGCTGTTCAATAACTGGTTTAATTCCTTCCTCTGCTTGCTTATTTAGTGGATATTGGTGCTTACGAGGTCTAAAACCTGACTTTGCAGTTATACAAACTTCACCTGCTGTTTTCATCAGTCCCACATCCCCTTTACCTTTTGACCATAAATCTACAGGTAAGGCACTTAACGCACTATCTTCCTCTTGAGTTAGGAGGATTTGTCATGCCATTTCTGTTTTGTCATCCCTGAGGTGCATACTTGGTCGTGCCCAACTCACCCAATTTAATCTTTTGTACCTGGATCTGTTGATCTTTCAACTGACTTTCAAACATTGTGTTCCAAATCGTTACCTTTTTCGCCAAATCTACCCAATGTGTCCTCACTGCTTTAGTAACTGAGATATGTGGGCTATAACTTGAGCGATATAAAGAACTCATTTTCTTAGTCAAAGTACAGGTTACTACTGTATTACCTTGCATATCCCAAAACATATCATTCAAAATTATCCTTGCACACTTGTGCTTAAAGAATTCTTTTTCAAATTCTTTATCCGGACCAGGGGCCTTATATAACATTGTACAATGTAAGTGCGCCGCAACCTGCTGTGACCCGCTCCTAGATTTACTTAGAGCTAGATTGATCAACTCTGTATCAACCTTCCCCGGGCCGTTTGAAATCAAGTCTAGGCTATACCAGTAAAACAAGTCTTGTACTCCCTGTACTACTAAGCCATCCGCTAACCTTTTTGCCTCAATACCTTTAGGGGTGAGAATTGCCGCTATTCCAAACACATGCATCAAATCTCTTCCTAGCAAATTAACTGGACAAACTTTTGATATAATTACCCTACACCTAACAGTTTGGTTTGTTTGCGGATCTGTGAACAGTAGAGGATGAGACAGTGGTTCCTTATAAATTTTCCCATTTGCCGCTTTTACAAGGACAAACTCATCTGTTTCGCAGTTCGGAGGCAGAACTGCTGGACCCAAAAGTGTACGCGATGCACCTGAATCACATAAAAACTCCATTTTTTGTCCCTCAACCAAAAACTCTATCATGGGTTTCTGATCTAGATGCATAGCAATACCCAAATTTGCCAGGTTTATGACTTCACAGTCACAATCCCGCCCTTCCATTAGAGTGTTTCTGACATTCATTGTAGAGAGTGTCTGCCTCTTCATTATCCCCATAATGAAGATGGCGCCTTTCTTTACTATCATATAGTCATGCGGAGCCCTTGTTCGTAAGCTGTGGGGGATGTTGCCACTCTTCATAGTCGGCAGTGAAATGCCCACGTCTACCACATTTAAAACATTCTCCACGTTTTAACCTTTCCCTATAGGCTGAATGTCCACCCGGTTCATTTAACGTGTCCCATTGCAGGCCCCCACATTTTTTTACACCACCACGGTGCCCTTGCCCCCTTTGGTCCTGTACTAGGAATATACCACCATCATCCCCTACTGCTAACACTTGTACTTTCTTTTTCTTTTTTAGATTAAAATGTCGCTCAGCATGCCGTGCATATTCAAACAAAGGTTGCAGTCTACATGTTCTATGATCTACCATGTGCTTAGTAATAAAACTACTTATCGGAGCCTTACAACCTTTAAGAAAAGCATTTTTCAATTGCTGTTCATACGGACTATCATTAGTCTGATCCTGCGGAATCATCATTCCACAATAGTTATTGAACACTTCTGTCAATCTTACAATATAGTGATCTACAGATTCATCATCATTTTGAATGCACTGATTTATTACTGTCCAATCTGCTCTTGGACGCCACTTATCAGAAATTCTCTTTAACAGATCAGTGACTCATGTGTCTAACACCCCAGAATTATGCTTTAATGCAGTGCCATCATCTGCCTTACATGTCCAAGTACCACAAACTAAGTGCCAATCTGGACCTAAGATTTGTCGCACTACTTGCTCTACTTCTAAACCATTTAGATGATAATTTAGACGCATACCAACTATGCCCTCAGAAAACTTTTGAAAATTAACCTTGGGATGAGGAATACCATCCGTAGCTCGTTTTATATCTTCTCTAGCCCAGGGACGATAAACTAAAATAGTTGGTTCTTGTCCAACATCTCCTGCTTGTGGGTTTGCAACTTGTATTAAGGGAAGAACTTCTGAATGGTCAGGAAGTTTAATAGCCCAACGTCCTTGCCCTGCTGGTCCTGATCTTAACTGCATAGGTTGGTCTACCTGTTGCAAAGCAACCTTAGGTACTACAGGAATTTGTGGGTAAATTGGAGGGGTCACAACATTTCCTTGAGCAGCTAATAACCCACCCTGCTGTACAGATCCCACATCTTCAGACTGATATTGAGGAGGTTCCCCCGGTATGGCAGCAGCAATTTCACCATATGGTGGGGCAGTTGCCTGCCTTTGTACTGCACAAACTGTATGCTCATCCTCCTTATCTAAAAATAAAGCTACTTTTCCACTTGGCACCAGTGATCCCTTTTGATTTATTTTTTGTTTTTCCTGACACTGTTTTTCTTTTATAGCTCGTTTATTTGCTTCTTCTAACCACTTTTGTGCTTGGGGAAATCCCAATTGTCTTTGCTTTTTAGTTCTAGTTCCTGCATCTCTTTTCAAATCTCTAACCAATTTTGCACAGGCATTCTTATTCAGTGTACCATCAAAATCATATTTCAACTTCCACTTCTTCAAAAATGTAACATTATTTTTGTTTAAACTTTTCATATAAACAGGCATCACTCTCACACTTGCAGCAACTTGAACCCATGTTTTTCTAGATTTCTTATTTTAGGACTGTATATTTTAGGACTGCATCAAAATTATTTTTACAGGGCTTATTACAAAATGGGGCTATCTTAACGGGGATCCTAACAAAATAACAGGTAATCCTAACAAAATAACAAGTAATTCTAACAAAATAATCTTAACAATTATTCCTACCCACCCTTAACTAAAAATAAAACCCCTGCCGACAAGGTTAAATTAAATTAAAAGAAAATAGTTTTTCATCCTACCTGAACCAGATGAGACTCCGTTTCCCCTTTTGGTTCGGAAACCGTCCCTCAGATAGGGATCAGAGAGTGGCCGGCCTCTTTCCAATGACAAATCAATCGGAGGGCTTTCCATCGAGGGAATCTTAAGATGAGAAACCCTCACCTGTGCAGGTTTTTCGGTCTCTCTGTCGGTCTGATCCATATCTTCGTAGAGGTTTCCGGTCCGAAGACCAAAATGTCAGAAGAAAAAATTCAAGCGAGTCACATCTGCCTCAGGTGATGAAAAACTTCTTTATTTGCAGCTAACCAGATTACAGCAGCATGTTGGCCAAGATGATCTCAATCTGATCAGCTTGTTTACTGACATCAACTTTTATACTTTCCTGTCACTAGCCAAAATAGCTTTTGTTACATTTCTAACAGTTGACAGTTGGCTATGAAAAACATCTAGGATCACAATTTACCTCAGAAAAGAATGCTTTACCTCAAAACCACAGCTAGTGTAGAATGTTTACCTCAAAACCACAGTTAGTGTAGAATGTTTACCTCAAAACCACAGTTAGTGTAGAACATTCAAAAAGGTACAGCATACTTAGTTCAACAGTGGTAGCTGGAATTTTCCAGAGCCTGCCTCAGTAAATTAACTCTTATTCAGAAGTATAGAAAACAGATGTTATTCAAGTTCATAAGCAAACTACATCTATCATAGATAAAGCCCATCTTTAATAAACATGGTTCAATGACCTTTTCTTACCAACACTTCAGCAAATAGCATATTCATTTTGCTAGATGGGAGAAAGAGACAAATAACAGTATGTTTTAAAACTTTTTCTCTTAACAGCTTGTAAGGGCCCTTAAGCCATTAGCCTTGTAATCTATGAACCTATGAACTTGCTAAACCTTGATTTTGCTGCTAGGGAACAGTATCTACCTGCACGTGACAGAAATTCATTATGTGACTCCAGAGTGGTAATTTCAGCCAAACTATATTCCATTGTGCTACATACTATATATGAGGAGCATCGCTGGGCAGTGAAAATGAAGTCACTCGTCCAAAGTTCCACATGGTGGCATGGCAATCATAAGGAGATTGAATAGTTTTCTAAAAGCTGTGCTGGGTGCCAAAGGTCCCAAATGTACCACCAAAAGACCACAGAATTCTTGGAAATTGTCACTTGAACCATGGCAATGTGTACAAACTGACCTAGTGAGTCCTTTCATCAAAGCAGAGGTCCTAAGTATAGTGAGTCAACACTCAGAGTGATTATGATTTAATCTACATGGCATCAACAATGCCTAAAAAAAAGACAGCATCAGTACAAAGGACATCAATGCAAGGAACTGACTGACTGTGTAAACTGTCAGTAATAAACTCCATTCTACAGATTAAAAGCTGAAGCCATTTATGAAACAAAATGATGTTAAACATTTTTACATTTGTTTCTCACAATCCTGGCCCAAATGGGCTAAATGAAAGATCTGTACAATCTTTTAAGAAGTCTGGGAAAACTATGAGCCCCAGCTGTAAGCTCCAGCAATGCAAGACAAGTGATACTCTCTTCATTCACTAAAATAATATGCATGCTTTGAACTTACAGCCACTACCAGGCTGTCTCCAAATTCAGTGTCTGTGAAGGGAGAAGTTAAAATGGAAGAAAAATATTAGTGTTTGTATTTTAAATACATTTTCATTTCAAAATTATTTCTGATTGATTTAGTCTGCTTCTGAAGATGTATTTCCTACCAACATGAAAGTGCCAACATGCCAAGTGTAGAAAGGTTCTTTTTTGAAATTTGGAACTTTTACCTAAAATGGAAAGATACAAATAGTCAGGATGTGTTAGCAAATTTTCCGTCAATGGCTATATTTTAGTTGTTATAATAATACTGCATTTTCTCAAAAATGGTATAAATGATTCAAATTAGTATTGTTCGAGGAGACAGGACCTCGATTTCCTAGTCAAACATGTGCATGTGTTCTCTGCAATAAATGAGATTATTATTCTCCTCTGCTGAACTGTGTCATGTGAAAGTTATTTTGTACCTTACTTAACAAGTGGACTAACCTTCAACTGCACCCATGGTGGTTATCAACTCATCCTTGCTCAGGCCAGCATGTGGGATTCAATTCTATTTATACTTTTTTGGTCAGTTGTGCCATTTATATCTTTACTGAAATAATCAAAGTGTAACTCAATAACAAGAGATAAAGTTACAAGAGTCACCAGTCACAGGCAGCAATAATACGTCCTTCCTTGTTCTAATTATGCTTTAGCAATCAGCACCGCACGACAGACAACTTCCAAAAAATTTCTTTAATATAAACTTATAACATACAAAAACGGATCAAGCGCTTTCATCCACATAACGTGGACTTCATCAGAATCAATTAACTAGTACATTACACAGTATTTAAACATAATTTGGCGCCATTTCGTGCTACATTTTTAAAGGCATCAACACAGCTTTAATTCATAACATAGAATTAATAATTGATTATAACATACAAAAACGGATCAAGCGCTTTCATCCACATAACGTGGACTTCATCGGAATCAATTAACTAGTACATTACACAGTATTTAAACATAATTTGGTGCCATTTCGTGCTACATTTTTAAAGGCATCAACACAGCTTTAATTCATAACATAGAATTAATAATTGATTAAAATAAATTGTTTTCACAATAAAATAATACATAATACTTCTAATAAAATAACACAATATACATTGAAAGTCACCTTACTGTACTAACTAAATGTTGCAAGTGTATTTCAAAATGTATATGGTAAATTATATATTTGTATACATTGTCATTTTCTACTAATACTTCCTATAGTCATTTCGATGACAGTGACAATGTTAATATTTAACACTTCATAAATCACTGAATTTGTTTATAATACTCTTTTTTGTACTATTTTTGTGTTAAAAATGGGAATGAACCTTAAAGGTATTTTGGAAAGGTCAGAACAGACACAGAATCCCCCTTCGAAGTACAGTGGGACACACAGGTGTGGTAATTGTAAAGACTGCCACTGTATAATGGAAGTGGAACACATAAAATTAGGAAATATTAATAAAACAAAAGTTAAATTTGTGAGAGGTAATTGCAATACACAGAATGTAGTATATTTAGCCAAGTGTGTATTATGTCCAGGGTATTACATAGGAAAAACTGAATGCAAGTTCAAGAAGAGAATTTACGAACATTTATACGATATTAAGAAGAAAGATAAAACAAATGCACTATACAGGCACATTTCATCCCTTGATAATAGACACCAATTTAGATTTGCTATTATTGAGATAGTTAGTAATAATATGAGGGGAGGTAATTTAGGGACACAGTTAGCAGCAAAGGAAGCTAAATGGCAGATCTTGACAGATGCCACAACTCCCCCAGGACTAAATGATGGCATCTCGGTAAAACCATTTCTATCAATGAATTATTAAAGTATATATACATTACTATTAGTATACACATACATTCTTTTAATATTACATATGTATGAATATTTTAATATGTAGTTTTTAAATATATCATTTATTTATTATTAGTATTTTTAATTAGCATAAAATTAATTATTTATTTTTTATAACTTTAATCAGATTCAAAAATATATGTTCAAGCATGAAGTTTTTCTTGAGACGTGATTCATCCCTGTCCCTAGGCACATTGTAAAGTGTGAATTACAAATTATGAATTAGAAGAGTATTATAAACAAATTCAATGATTTATGAAGTGCTAAATATTAACATTGTCACTGTCATCGAAATGACTATAGGAAGTATTAGTAGAAAATGACAATGTATACAAATATATAATTTACCATATACATTTTGAAATACACTTGCAACATTTAGTTAGTACAGTAAGGTGACTTTCAATGTATATTGTGTTATTTTATTAGAAGTATTATGTATTATTTTATTTTGAAAACAATTTATTTTAATCAATTATTAATTCTATGTTATGAATTAAAGCTGTGTTGATGCCTTTAAAAATGTAGCACGAAATGGCGCCAAATTATGTTTAAATACTGTGTAATGTACTAGTTAATTGATTCTGATGAAGTCCACGTTATGTGGATGAAAGCGCTTGATCCGTTTTTGTATGTTATAAGTTTATATTAAAGAAATTTTTTGGAAGTTGTCTGTCGTGCGGTGCTGATTGCTACAGCATAATTAGAACAAGGAAGGACGTATTATTGCTGCCTGTGACTGGTGACTCTTGTAACTTTATCTCCATTTATATCTTTCTCTAATTGCCACTGTTCATCTCTGTTTCCTAACTTAATCTAAAAAAAAAAAACAAATAAAATAACTGTGGTATACTGTATAATTTATAATGTACAATTCTGTTTCTTTACCTTGTAGCTGCATGGGTACAAAGACCTTTTGGAGAAAAAATGTTTTGCAAGCTATACAAGTATAATTTATAACATCCTCACTGCTGTCAATAATATATGTCAGGGACAGCCATAAAAGAGTATGGCAAATATGCACTACTACTTTGAGCTATGATTAAATATTGCTACGCCAAACTGTACTGTTGGAGAGCATAGTTATAACCTCTGGCTTCCCAGAATTCTATCTTCTTCATGCTCAGCTCGGTGCCTTATAGAGTTATCTTAGCAATAGTAACTGTATTTTATCTTTTACTAGTTCACATTCACATATACACACATAATGATTTCCAGGAGGAGATGATATCTTTCCACACATCAACCCTTCTTGCTTCTCTGGTACCACAAATGCTACCATCCCAACCAGTCAGGCTCTCCAATTACTGAATACTCTTAAAATAAGCCATTCATAGCAAATTCATTTAGGTATCTTTTGCCAAAAGCAGTCTCACTTCAAAGGATGGATACCAACAGTTATAATTCAACAGTTCTGTGTAGTTACATATATACTGCAATAATCATCCAGGCCTGGATTCCTGGCTGACATAGTTATGCTCTCAGCTGCGATGATGAGTGGCTGTAAAGGCATACAGTCTGTTATAATCCTCTGATTAGATCAGAAATCTGATATTGTAGCTCTCATAGAGTTAGAAATGAGATGGCTGTTTTTTGGCTGGACTGTAACAAAATTTGCTACTGCCTATTTTTACACTGTTGATGAATCCGTTCAATATTGGCATGATTTGGTTGGTGTGAAATGAAGGAAAGCATTTAGAACTGAGAGTTCCAACCATGCAGTCTACGTGGTTTTGGTGGAGGTGAAGTGGACCAAAGTGGAGTGAGGCACTGGAGAACTGGAAAAGAATGGGTTCTGTCTGTTTAAATGTTATGGCGTACAGAAGGGCTTAGGATAGACTTGCCAGTTCATTTGCAAGGTATTACCCCCCAATTTTATTTGTCTTTATGGATACTGTTTGTTCATCACTGTTTAACACTGGAATAAATTTGCCGTTGACTTTGCATGGGGAAAAAAATGGCATTTAGAGTCTGAGTTTGCAGTACAGATAGATTAGATGTATGATGCAAGTGAAACTGGAAATGGACTGAAGTACTGAGGGACTGAAGGTACTGTTTTGTAAAGACTGGATTGGGATGGTAAATTTCATTTTTTATTATTTATTTATTTAGTTAGTTATTTTAGTATCATTCAGATTCTCATCTTGCTTGGGTATATTTTTCAGTTTTTGTTTTGTAGCCTAGGAAAGACTTGCTGGTTTGTATGTTTTACCTGCTAACTTTATTTCTCTTTTCTTTTTTGTCTAAGTATGGAAAAGGGGACTATTTATTTTTGGATAATTTGACAACACTGGCTTGCACCTTTCAGTAATTTTTGTACTTGCTTGTGTTAGCTTTTACTGACTGTGTCAATCATTTAACAATGTAGCCTATTTAGCATTTCTATTTATTGTAATAATTACATTTTAATAGCCCTTTTGTATCTCTCAGAAAATGTTTTGTTGTTAACAAGAATTGCTTTAGTCAATTTATTGCATATTTGCAGTTATTATATTTGGTTTCAATCTGTTTACAATACCAACCTCAAACAACGTAAAAGTACTTAGAAATGTAAGCACTATAATAAACTTGAACTTGAGCCATGTGCTTTTATAGCTGAATAATAAAATACATTTCCTAAAAATGTGTAAAGTGTACTGGTAATTCAATATGAAAAAATGCACATTTGTACAGGGAAATTCAAATAAATTTTACTCAAAGACAGTTATCTTCAAAAAAGTACAAATAAGCAGATGTACCTATTCCTATTACTAAGTGGTAAATAAAACCGGCTACATGTTAACAGATGAAGAACACAAGCAAACTAACAAACATGAGATCACAGTCTATGTGAAGTCGGCTTTCTTCCTCTCTCTCTCTCTCTATTTTCTTTTAATATCAATGGAAGAGTTTTTTCACGGTTTAATCTTTACTCCCTGTCTTGTTTAGAGTTCACCAGCATACACAATCCACCAGACTAACTGATGTGTAGTTCGTAGTAAAAGGCCCCAACATTTCCTGATAATTCAGAGTGATGTTCTGATATAAATCAACTATGGTATATATTCAACTAGTACTGAATTCTTTGACAGTCTTCCCTTTTTCCATACAACACAGCTTCATAAACCCTTTCACTTCCTGCAAAGTCAAAATTTCAAATCTGTGCCTTATGGCGGTCTTTTCCCATAGTTTTCTGGATAAAGACAATTACATGGCACATTCTGATACTGCTTCTCTGACAGGAATTAAAAAGAAGTTATGTACTCACCATAATGTTCCATCTGGGCTGTTGCCTCTTATTTGTTCTTTGACCTATGGGTTTCGGATCCGAACATCAGATCCAACTTGGCCTCTAACCAAAGCTGTAGGCTCCAGCATATGAGCTCCTTCCCTACCCATGATGCTCCTCCTCCAAATCCCTCAGACTGAGTTTTCTGCAACAATACCCCACTCAAGCATCATAGATAAGCTCAACAGCTTAAATGTAAACCCTTATGTCACTTGATGGGTTGCAAACTGGCTAAAGGACAGAACCCATAAAGTTAAAATCGCTGGAGCAATGTCAGACTCCAAGCCAGTCACAAGTGGTGTCCCACAGGGATCTGTCCTGGGACCCCTCTTGTTCAGCATTTATTTCTCAGATGTTAAAGCAAACATGGGAGGGTTGTGGCTGACAAAGTTCGCAGATGACTGCAAACTAGGCACCATAGTAGATACACCAGCGGACACATACATCCTACAAAAAGGCCTCACAGAAACGGACAACTGGTGCCGGAGTCATGGCCTTAAACTAAATGCCAAAAAATGTATAGTCATCCCCTTTGGGAAAAACAAAGTACCCACAAATTATCACATAGACAGCAACCCACTGAGTACGGAAAAGGTAATCAGAGACCTAGGGACCCAAGTTGACAGCGACCTCTCATTTGACACCCACGTTGCCAAAGTGGTTAGAAAAACATTCTACCTTGCACACCTTATCATGAAGGGATTCACATCCAGATCCAAGGATGTCATTGTACCCCTATACTCCTCCCTCATCAGACCCATGATTTAGTACAATGCCCCATTTGGTATGTACCTCATCCGGCATTTGCAACAGCTGGAGAAACCACAAAAGTACCTCACCAAGAGGATCAAGGGTCTCCAACATATGTCTTATTCTGCCAGACTAAAGAAACTCCAGCTCTATTCAGTAGCATACCGCCTGCTCAGAGGTGATCTCTGCCTGACGTACAAGGCCATGTCCAATCAGGAACTGATGGACATGCTCCACCTCAAAAAATCCAAATCCATCAGAACCACGAGAGCTAAAGACTTAAACCTCGGCACAAGTATGAATAGGACATGCTGGAGGGATAGATTCATAACCCAGAGGCTTCCCATGCTCTGGAACAAGATCCCAGTTCATGTTAGGCAGAGCCCCTCACTGACTCTCTTCAAGAGAAATCTTGATGAGTGGATGGGAGATCGTAAGTTTACCCCAGGGGTCACATCTGTGTCACTACTAGACAGGGGCACAGTAAACTAATTCTATTATATAAGGGGACCTTCACTGTGTCACTACTAGACAGAGGCACAGTATTCTAAATCTATTCTGTGCATTTTGTACCATTTTATGGGGTGGCAAAAGCCACATCACTATGGCTAGGCTTACAAATGCCCCTGGGCAGATAGCCTAGTACTAAACTATGAAACTATGAAACTATAGTATATCACATAATCATTATACAAATAAACAGGAAGAAATTACCTAGAAATAAAAGAATCACCCAAGTGGGGATACTGCTACAGCTCAAAGGAGAACAGAAGTATCTGTCCAAAATTTTCTGTTAGGTCTTTCTAAAGGCAGGGGGATGGAGGGAGGGAAGGCTGAAGAGCAAATTAGAGGCAACAACACAGATGGAACATTACGGTGAGTACATAACTTCCTTATCTGATGTTGTTGCCTTCATTTGCTCTCCAACCTATGGGACAGAGTCCCCAGCTACAGAAAAAACTTGGGAGGCCCTCAAGGAAGGATATTCTAGAGCACACAACCAAAAGATGCCTTGTTCCTAGAAATAATGTCCAGTTTGTAATGGGAAAGAAAGGTATGATGATTAGACCAAATAGCAGCTGCACAGATTTTATCAATGGGAAATTTTGACCAGAAGGCTGCAGAGATAGAAACAGATCTAGTAGAATGGGCCTTAATGTGGCATGGTAAGGGGATGCCCTTAGTGGAATACCCATGTTTGATACAATTAGTTATCCATTGAGCTACGGTAACCTTGGAAACTGGTTTACTCAACCAGGACTTGGAAAAGGATACAAAGAGTTGGTCAGATTTTCAAAGCTTTTGGTTCTATCTAAATAGAAGGGGAGTTTTCTATGTACATGCAGCATATGAAGCAGGTACTCTCCCTTGTTTTGAAATTTTGGGAAGAAAACAGGAAGCTTGATAACTTGGTTTAAGTTAGCCTCAGAAGTGACCCTGGGCAAATAGGAAGGGTTAGTGTGCAAAGTAACTCTGTCCTTTTGAAAAATCAGATATGGGGGGCTTGCAAGACAAAGCCTGTAACTCAGATACTCTCTTGGATGAAGTAATAGCCACCAATAAAATAGTTTTCCAAGTCAGAAACTTTAAGTTTACCTTAGCTGAGAGAATTGCAGGATCCTTAATAGAAGGACGTAGTAGAAAAGTACCTTTCAAGAAGGCCTTGCACAATTTAGATGATGCTAGAGAGAAAGAATTTGCCCCATGTGAAAATTGGAGATGGTCGCCAGTCATACTTTCACCATTGAAAAATTAGTCCCGTTACAAAACAAAAAAGATATGCCAAAAAGTCAAACACAGCTGAAACTGAAGCAGAAAAAGGATCTAGATTGTTCTGATGAGCCAAGATGGAGAATCTCTTCCACTTACTGTTGTACAGCTTTCCTGTGGACGGTTTGTGAGCCACAATCAAAATTTTTCTGACTGGGGAAGAAAGCCCGAGAGATCTAGCCATCATTGGAAGTGGAGGAACTAAGCGGTTAGTTTTTGGTTCAGAAGATCCAGATGGGAGTGTCCCAAAGGATGGGACAATAGGTCTGGAGAGGCATCCAGAGTCCAAGTTGGACAAACTAGGTGAGACCAAAGGAAGGAGAACTAAACCTGATGGGGCCAAAAGGGGGCAATGAGGATGACATGGCACTTCAACCTCTGAGCTTTGTGCAGAAATTTGAATGAGTAGAAGAGGAGATTAGGTGTAGAGCAGACTAGGGGGCCAGTCTTGGACCAGACCGCCTCTCGTTGATTGTCCCTGAGGAGGGATCAGGGCAAGAAACTTGCTGCACTTGGTGTTGGAGGGAGACACAAACAGGTCACAGCAAGATTGACCCTGTTTCTGAAAGATCATATTTGCCACTGAAGGATTGAGAAACCACTTGTAAGGCATCAGAATGGCCTGCTGAGCCTGTCCATCAGGATGTTCAACTTCCACAGAATGAGTGCTGCTATGGGAAAGTAGTTGGAAGAGATCGCCCACTGCCACACCCTCATGCCCCCTCGACACAAGGGATAAGACCAGGTTCCTCCTTGCTTGTTGATGTACCAGACACTGACATGTTGTCTGTCTGAATAGCAATAGTTCCCGTAGGGAGAGAGGAATGAAGGGCTTGCAACACAAGAAACACTGCTCTCATCTCCAGAACATTTATATGCAAATTGGTCTCTAGGGCTGATCACATGCCTTGGACCATTTGTCCCAGATAATGCCCCCTCCACCCAAGTTGGGACGCATCCCTGGTCACAGTGGTCAAGGGGGGAGGAAGGATGAATGGGCAGCCCTGGATAAGATCGTTGGATTGGATCCACCAGATGAAAGACTGTTTGCAAATTCTTGAGATCCTGATTGGGTAGGTTAATGGGTAGTTAAGGAGAGACCATTGTATGGCTAAGGTCCATTGAAGTACTCTCATGTGAAGGCGGGCTAATGGCACCAAAGTGATTGTGGCCACCATGGACCCCAAAGCCCTTAGGACAAGACTTGCTTGGGGGGAAAAATGTCCATTATCTGTTTGACATGAGCTATCAGGTTGGAAATGGTTGGTAGAAAGGCTAGAGATTGAGTGGTGTCCAGATGAGCTCTGATGAAGTCTATGACTTGAACCAGATGTAGATGAGACTTTTTTAGATTGATAAAAATGCCCAAGGTCGAGGCTAGATGGAATAGATATTCTCTGGCTTCTAGAAGTTGATCCCTGGTGGAAGCAGTTAAGAGCCAAACATCTAGGTAAGTAAACACCTGGAATCTTTGCAGTCTCCGCTGAGCTGCTACAACTGCCATGCATTTGATAAACAGTCTTACAGCTGTGGTGAGACCAAAGGGCAGTGCTCTGAACTGATAGTGATTGGCTCCCAACCTGAAGTGGAGGTACTTCGAGAGTGCCTGTTCATCTTGATGTGATAGTACACGTCCTGAAGATCTAGAGAGCACATCCAGTCGTCCTTCTGCAGGAAGGGCAGAATGGACTGTATCATGACCATTCATAACTTTGAGTTGGCAACCAACTTGTTAAGAGAGGTGAGATCCAGAATGGGTCTGAGGTCTCCAATCTTTTTGAGCAATAAAAAGAATCTGGAGTAAATGCCTGATCCGAACTGGTCTGGGGGGACACTTTGGATGACTCTTTTTGAGACCAGCTTTGAAATCTCTAATGCTGCAGCCTCCCTTTTATTGGGTGGAACATCAGGGAAGAGTTGTTTGGCGAGGGTTTTAGGAAAAAGGGTACAGAATAGCCTCTGGATAGAATTTTTAACACCCAACAATCTTTTCTGATGGCTTCCCATGCTGTTGGGTGTAGAGACAAATATCCCCTGACTGCCTCCAGAGACGAGCAGTCAAGCAATCTCCTTAGGATTGCTGACTGGGTCGGTCTACGAAAGAATCTCGAGACCCTTGGTTCATTGGAACCCTTCTGCCACGTCTGCCATTATAACAATTTCCCCCTCTGCCTCTGGAAGAAAAGGTCACCCTGTGAATCCTGAAAAGGACCTTGTGATTTACAGAACCACAACTTCTTACCTCCATGCTGGTTCCTGGAAAAGGTCTGTTGTGGGGTAGAGAGGGATATCTGATGGCAGACAAGGTCTTCCCATCCTTTTCACTTTGGGAGAGTGTGTCTTTAACTGTTGGAATGAAAAGTGTCAATCCATCGAAGGGAGTGTTCACAAAAGATACCTTACAGGGTTCTGAAAAATCACACAGCCACATCCAGGTGTGGCGGCTGATGGCAATGCCTAATCTGGCCACCTGTTAGACACCTTTTGCAGCATTAGAGATCAACCTCATAGACGTATTAGAGATAGACTGGACGGTCGCCATTTTTGAAGAAAAGGTTTTCTGTTCCTGGGCAGATATGGACCCCGGGACAGAACTAGAGAGTTCCTTAACTAAGTCCCTCTGTAGCCTGGTTATTTGTGTCAAGTAGTTCAGCACTCACAATGTGAAGGTCACTGAAATGTAAACCCACTTTCTGAACCTGTTAAAAGCCTTAGATTCCCTGTTAGGGGGATGGACAGTGGAGCTCTGCTGGGCCAGCTACTTTTTGGTGGCAGCTGCTACCACCATGGCATCGACAAAAATTCCCTTAGTCCAGTGTGGGTGGTCAGAAGGGGCACTAAGGATCTTATCGTACTGCTTGGGAATTGGTTCCACTGTTTCCTGTTCTTACCACACCCTGCGAGACACAAGATCAATAAAGGGGTCTGCAGGGAGGGACACCCCAGAAGTAAATGGGGTTGACTCAAAGGCTTCCAGAAACACTGACTTCTCTGGGTTAGGGCTTTTGGAAGACCAACTACCCTTTTGGCAAAGGATTTCCATGATGTCTCCAAAGAAGACATCCTCGGGTGGTGATCTGGGGGATCCTTCCCCTTCATCAAGACTGGTGTCCTTTGTGGGGGATTCCAAAGGGGAATCCAAGTGTCTCCTTTTGCAATGGTACTTCCAAGGGACATCTTCAGTGGGGTGCTACAGGGAGGTACTGGAAGACTCCAGGGATTCCAAATGGGAATTAGACTGGAAGTCCTTTAGAGCAGGCTGTCCCAAAGGGGACAGAATAGATGTCTTGGAGGCAAAGGCTGCTGGAGGGGGACAGAGGTCTGAAGCAGGTAGAGTCAAAGCTCTTCTGGGTGCAGAGAGAACCCTCTTCACCACCCTGAACACCAAGGGAGATCAGGACACCATAGGCACCCCCACCAGAGCTGAAGCTGTCAACAGAGAAGCTCCATAAACCCCCAAAACTCCCTGGATCTGAGTGAGGAGTCAGAGCCGAGCTGTCAAATGCCGATGCCCCAAGAGGAAGAGAAAGCTCTGGGACCTGATAACTCTGATATCCAGGGGTGGATTGGAGAATGAGAGATAGGGGTGAAGGTAGGAATATTGCTCACGGATCCAGCACGGGATGGAGCAGGCAAGATCCCCAGCTGAATTTGTGCCTTGAGAAATGTAACCATCATGCTGTCCACCTCAGCTTTGGAAAGGCTTCAGGAGGACCTAAAGGAAGAAGCTACCAAAGTAGGCCTGGAAGAGGACCTGGGCTGCTGCTGGAGAGAGGACTTGGGTCTGGCTGTCACCAGCTCTGGGGAGAAACTTTGGCTCTAGCCTGAAGGGGAGGCCTGAATGACAATAGGCACTGAAGTGATCGACTCCAAGGGTCTGGAAATTTTGGCGGGAGGTTCCCCCAAATGGCAGGATCTACTGGGGGATCTCTTCTGCTCGTCATGCTTCTTAGCAGGAGTTTGAGACCCTGAAGTGGATCGGGTAACTGAGGAAGAAGAACTAAGGAGTCCCTTTAAAATAAGCTTGTTGCACTGATCCATTAGTGCCCTCTGATTAAAGCTGGCACAAATAGAATAAACAGAATCCAGATGAGCCACCCCAAGACACACCACACATTCTGAGTGCGCATCCAAAAGTGGGATTTTGTGCCCACATGTGCTGCACTTTGTAAACCCAGTGGGTTTTGAATCGGCCATGCTGACTAGAACAAGACCAGCAACTATGGCAAAAACACACACACACCAAGAGAGAGATAGAGTAATTAGTGTAAAGATAAATTTAAAGTTCTACAAAACTAGAAACTTTGTTTTTATATCTATAAGTCAGAAGGGAAAGGGGTAGGGAAGGAAAGAGAATTAAACTCTTTTAGAAAACTGCTCTAAGGCAGAAAAAGAAAATAGGAAATAGGAAAGGCAAACTATAAAATTTAGCTCAGATATTAAGCAAAAATTTACTTACTGACCGATTAACAGCCCTGAGGAGCTCAGAGTGTGAGAACCCAATGCTTAGCGAAGTTCAGCAAACAAGATCTGAGGGATTTGGAGGAGAGGAGCATCATGAGTAGGGTAGAGCTCAGACATTGAAGCCTACAGATTTGGTATGCAGCCAAGTCAGATCCGATGCTCGGATCCTAAACCCATAGGTTGAAGAGCAAATGAAGTCAACAACATCAGATCAGTGTTTTACTAATGTGTACGTGAATGGCAAAAAAACAGTTTCATACGAGGCATTTTTGCTGCATTTCCACTGAAAATTATATTTTGGCTTTGTTCTATAAAAATGATTTTATATCTTGTATAACTTGTCTAAACTCTATGCTGATTTTTTTGTTTCCTTTCCTCCCTTGCATCAGATCAGGAAATAAGCCTTAGCTTAATATTTCCACTGCGCAATGGTTAGTATTGCTATCCTTTACCTGAGCTTTTTTGTTCTTCTTCACTGCTTGCTGTTCCCTTCTCTTTTGCTCCTTTCTCCTTTTTCCCCATCTTCACTTTCTTAACAACACTAAAAAGGAAATAAAAATCAGCAGTCAAGACATGTGAGTTAGCAGTCAAACAACAATTTTCAAACTCAAGACCAAGTCATAATAGCTAGCTTGTTTCTCATTGATTTATTTACTTACATTTGTCTGATAACCAGATAAGTGAGCTGGTATAATCACCATGTACAATCATGACCCAGGCCAGCATCACAAAGACAAGACATATAAGAACAGAAAATATGAAATATTAACTTAATAATATAATGCTGTTACACATCAGTGAATAAATCAATTGCACAATACAAAAATGTAATATTAATTAAACATTGACAATAGTTTGTTATATGTTTAATCACCGTGTGAAACTACTGTACAAAGCAAATTATACAGCACTGGATGAAGTAAAACATAAATATATTAAAATTAAGTAATAACCATAAGTATGCATCTGTGTTGTCCATTTTCATTCTTCCTCAACGTATGTGTCTCAGATCCAATCTTTGGAATCAAACTACCCAATCTCTTAGATTCCTGGATCTGACTCTCAAACTCTGCCCTTTAACAATAATACCCCTTGCTTTTCAGATTACATCAGATTGAGTTTGTTGCTGATAAATATAACAAGAAAACAGAGTACAGACAGAGAGTGGCTCAAACTGGGAATAATGGTTCCCATAAACCACATCAGGTCACTCCCAAAGGATAAGGATAATGAGAAGGTGGGTGGAGAGTTGAGGAAGAATGAAAATGGACAACACCGATGCATAGTTATGGTGAGTACATAACTTTAATATCTGATGTTGTCATTTTCATTCATTCCGCAACATATGGGACAGACTCCCCAGCTACATTAATCTTAGGTGGCCCTCATGAAAATTATTCCAGAGAACCACTGAGCCAAAAGCAGTCCTGTTCCTGGATATGATGTCCAACTTGTAATGAGCAATAAAGATATAAGAATTGGACCAAGTGGTTGCAGCAAAAATGCCATCAGTTGAAGCTCTGGCCCAAAAGGCAGATGATGTAGTCATGGATCTAGTCGAATCAGCCTTTGGAGATTTAAGTGAGGACAATCCTCTCAGAGAATATACAAAGGAAAAGCAATCTGTTATCCATTTAGCTAAGGTAACTTTAGATACTGGTTTTCCCAACTTGTTTTTAGCAAAGGAAACAAACAGTTGATTGTTTTTCCAAAATCCTTTTGTTCTATGTAGGTAAAAACAAAGTTGTCTATGTACATCTAAAAGATGTAGCATGTGTTCTCCCTTATTGTCAAATTTTGGAAATAAGACTGGTAAATTGATTACTTGATTTATGTTTAACTCAGAAACAACTTTAGGTAGGAAGGAAGGGTTTGTATGTAAGATCACTCTGTCCTTGTGAAAAATCCAATAAGGCAGTCTTGAAGAGGGTGCTTGGAGTTCAGAAACTTGCCTTGCAGATGTAATGGCAACAAGAAAAATTGTTTTCCAAGAAAGAAATTTTAGATATGACTTAGCTAAAGGTTTAAAGGGGGTTTGGATTAAAGTTTGTTGTAAAACAGTAAGATCCAAGGATAGACTAGGGTCTCTTACTGGAGGTGTAAGCAGAAGAGTACCCTTCAGAAACAGAAAAGTCTTTCAAATTTTAGAAGAAGCTAGAGGGAAGGCATTATGGTCTATGTGGTAATTAGAAATGGCTGCAAGCTGGACTTTTACAGTGGAGAAACTGGCACCACTCTGAAAGATTGAAGCCAGAAAATCTAATACAGCAGGAATCTGAGCTGTAAAGGGATCCAGTTTTCTTTGTTCCGCCCAATATGAAAATCTCCATTTACTCTTATAAATCTTTCTGGTAGAAGGATTTTGAGAAAAGGATAAAATCTGACAAACCAGAGAGGACAGCCTGGACTATCTAGCCATCATTGGAATTGGAGAAACCAGGTGGTTAACTTGAGGCCTTGAATATCTGGATGAATCATTCCCAATAGATGCAAAAGTAGATTCAGACTTGGGTCTAGTGTCCAAGGCAGACATAGAAGATGAAACTATAGAATGGGAACCATACCTGCTGAGGCCAGAAGGGGGCAATGAGGATTACCTTGCTCTTCAACCATTGTGCTTTCTGGAGAAATTTGGACATTAAAGGAAGGGGAGGATAAGCATACAGGAGACTGCTAGGCCAAACATGGACTAGAGTATCTCTCGGTGACTGCCCTAAGACGGAATTGGGGCAAAGAACCTGCTGCACTTTTTGCTGAAGGGAGAGTCAAAAAGGTTGCAACAAGGTTGACCCCAGTGACAAAAAATAATTTCCGTCACTTCAACACTGAGAGACCAATCATGCAGCATCAGGATGGTTCTGCTGAGCTTGTCAGCTAAAACACTGGTTTTCCCCAGTATGTTCATTGCTAGAAGAAAGCAGTTGGAAGATATCACCCATTGCCAGACTTTCATTGCTTCTCGACAAAGGGGTTAAGATCTGATTCCCCCTCTTGTCTGCTGATGTACCAAACCACTGACATATTGTCTGACTGTATAGCAACTGTTCTAAGAGGAAGACAGTTCTGAAAGACTTGCAATGCTAATAGGACTGTTCTCATCTCTAAAACACTGATATGCAAATTGATCTCGTCTGGGGACCACGTGGCTTCAACAGTCCTTCCCAAGAAATGCTACCCCAACCCAGTTGTGAGGCGTCTGTGGTCAATGTGGCTTTTGGGGAAGGAAAGATAAATGGGCATCCCTGACTAAGTTCGTTGGACTGGACCTACCAAAGTAGGGAATCCTTGCAGGCTCACAAAATCTTTATAGGATACTTCAGTGGATGCTGAAGCATTGACCATTGTACCGACAGGGTCTACTGGCGATGTCTCATGTTTAAGCGAGCCATGGGTAATAGGGTGATCACTGCAGCCATCGAACCTGAGTCTTGAAGAGCCAGTATGGCAGGAGGAGAGGGATGGTCTAGAATCTGTCTAACATGCAATCTTAAGGAATGAATTCTGCTCCAGGGTAAGAATGCAAACTGTTTAACTGTGTCCAGGCAAGCTCCTATAAACTCCAGGACTTGAGCTGGTTGAAGTTGGGACTTGAAAAGATTCACTGTGATCCCTAGGAATGGACACAACAGGAGTAAGTAACCCTGGCCTTCTCTAGGAGTTGCTTGGTTGGTGCAGAAAGGAGTTGGTCATCTAAATAAGGAAACAATCTGAATCTGTGCAGTCTCTGAGATGAGCTGCCACCACTGCCATGCATTTGGTGAACACCCTGGGAGCTGTGGTGAGACCAAAGGGCATGGCTCTGAACTGGTAATGACTGGCTCTCAGCTGAAAGCAAAGATATCTTCGAGAGTGCCTGTTTATTTTGATGTGATAGTATGCATCTTGAAGATCTCTACAGCACATGCAGTTGTCCTTCTGTAGAAGAGGCAGAATGGACTGAATTGTGACCATCCGGAACTTGGAGGTCTTCCAAACTGATTTAGATGAATGTGATCTAGAATATGTCTCAGGTCCCCTGATTTCTTTGGCACTAAAAAGAATCTTGAGTAAATTCCATATCTTGCTTGGTCTGGTGGGACCTTTTGGATGACTGTCTTTCCTAGCAGCTTTTGAATTTCTAAGGCTGCTAACTCTCTCAGTTTGGGTGGAACATCTGGGAGATATCTCTTTTCTGAGGGGTTTTGTGAAAAAGGAATGAAGTATCCTCTGGACATGATCCTTTGCACCCAAGAATCTTTTGTAATGGCTGTCCAGGCATTTGGGTACAAGAAAAAGTGCCCCTGACTGCCACCAGAGAAAAAGAGTCGGGCAACCTTTCAGGATTACTGAAAAGGTCTGAGAAAGAATCTCAAGAGCCTTTGTTCTGCAGACCCCCTCAGCCATGAGGATGGTGTCTTCTGTTATTATTCCCCCCTCTGCCTCTAGGAGAAAAATCCCCATGAGTCCTGAAAAGGTCCTTGAGATTTTCGGAACTACATCTTATTACCACCTTCCTGAATTCTAGATAAAGATCTCTGCTGGGTACAGAAACAGATTCCAACAGCAGATAAAGTATTTCCATCTTGCTCACTGCAGGAAAGTGTGTCTTTAACCATGGGGCCAAACAGGGAAGATCCATCAAAAAGAGCATTGATGAAACAAGATTTAAAGGGCTCTGCAAAGTCACACAGTGTCATTCAGGCATGTCTCCTGATGGCGATGCCTGAACCAGCATCCCCTGAGCAAGCTTCAGCAGCGTGAGATATTAGCCTAATGGACACGTTGAATATAGATTGTAGGGTGGCCAGTTGGGAGGAATAAGTTTTCTTTTCCTGTGCCGAAATGGACTCAAGGGTAGAATTAGAGAGTTCTTTGATCAAGTCCCTCTGTAGAAGTTAAGGTAGTTAAGGGACCATAAGGCAAATGTCACTGAAGCATAAACATGCTTTCCAAATCTGTTCAATGCCCTAGATTCTCTGTTAAGAGGGTGGATAGAGGAACTCTGTTCAGATAGATTCCTTTTTGGTGGCTGCTGCCACAACCATAGCATCTACAGGGATTCCCTTACTCTAAAACTGCCTGTCTTTGGGTGCTCCTAGAATCTTGTCTGGTCGGTAGGGGATATGCACCACTGTGTCCAGTTCCTTCCATGCTCAGCAGGAGACAAAGTCTATAAGGTCATCCACCAGGGGGGTAGCACAAGACATAGAAAGGCCAGAACTGAAGGCTTCCAATTCCTCTTGGGAAAGGCTTTGGGAGGCCTAACCACCTTTTTGGTGCAGTATCTCTAAAATGTCTCCAAAGCAGACATCCTTAGGTGGAGACCTAGGGGACACTTTCCCCTCATCAAAATCAGTGTCCTTGGTTAAACAATAATGAAGGGAATCTAAGTGCCTCCTCTTGCATGTTCTCTTCCAGTGGACCTCTTCAGTGGGATGTTCTGGTCAGGTATTGGAAGAGATGGGAATTTCCTGAACAGGAACTGCCTGGAATCTCTTACAGACTGGCTCTCCCTGTGGAGAAGGATGACGAGATTTAGAGTTCTGATGAAGTGAGAGTAGAAGATTTCCTGTGACAGGAAAAGAAAACCTCTCCTCTACCTCAAAGGCAGAATGTCCAGAAGAAGTATAAATCAACCTCTCTGGAGCTGAAGATCTCAGTTCAGCCAGTTCTCCACCCCTCCCGGATCTCCCCTCCTAGAAGGGAGTTGGACCCGTGCTGTCCAGCGCCAAGGCTCTAAGGGTAAGCAACAGCTTTGAAAACCTCAGAGTTGAAGTCAAACCCTGGGATATGACAGCAATGCTTCAGCTCTGAGACTCATCCTGCTCAGTAGGAATTGGCACCAAATGAATCAGGGAAACTGGCGGATCCGAAGAAAAAGGTGTTATCTTTGGATCCGACACTTTGACTCTCAGATCTTTTGAATCCAATGGCTCTGAAACAGTGGGTCATATCAGAGAAAGAGTTGCTATGGGGTGTGAAGGTGACCGAAGGCTCATGGATCTGATGACAGACAGAGTCTACAACACCCCCATCTAAATTTGTGCTTTAAGGAATTTCCTGATCATCCTGTCCAGATCTGCCTTAGAAAGACTTCAGGAGAACCTGATTGAGAAAGACATTGAAGGAGGGCAGTACAACTTCCTGGGAGTCTCCTGTAAAAATGGAAAACTTAGTCTAGAAGACACAGGCTCCAGAGAAAATCTAGGACTACTGATCTGAGTAGACTTTACTGTAGAAGCTGTCAGATCCAAAGCTGTCTGTTAACTTTGGAGGATGGCTCCAAACCTGGAGCAGATCCAGGAGATCGCATAGGACAGTGCTTCCTGTGCTCATTGGGCTGCAATGACCTTTGCTTTTTTGAGGGGGTTTGGGCTCCAGACGTAGAGCAGTACAGGAGGAAGAAGCTGGCAAAAGGCCCTTCGGGACAAACTTATTCCACCTGTCACTAATTGGCCTCAAATTAAAGCCAGCACATATTTCACAAGGCACCTGCATATAAGAAGGACCTAAACAATATACGCACTTCCTGTGGGCATTAGAATTGGGTATCTTACGCTGACAGGAAGTGTACTTCTTAAAACCAGTAGGCTTGTCAGCCATACCAATGCTGAGACAACAAACAACAGCAACAAAATACTAATTTATATATATATATATATATATATATATATATATATATATATATATATATATATATATATATATATATATATATATATATATATATATATATTTAGATAGACAGATGTTTGTACCAACAATGGTAACAAAAGAGAAATTACCTTAGAAGTAAGGTAAGGGAAGGCCAATACCAACTATGGTAACAGAAATACCTCTAATAGACAGAATAAAAGTTTAGAAAGACTGCTGAAATGGGGTAAAGAGAGGAAGGGTTCTAAAGAAGTGATGTATTAATATCAAAAAGGAAGACACATTCTATTATTTTACTCACAAACCTATTAACTGCAACCCAGAGCTTGAGAGAACACAATCACAACTATCATTAGAGCAGCAAAGAAGATTTAAGGTACTCTGGCAAGCAAGGGGCAATATGGGTAAAAGGAGCATGAGATTCGGCTCCAAGAATCTAAGAGATTGACTTAGTCAGATTTGAGGATCGATCTGAGACCCATACATTGAGGAATGAATGAAAATGACAACATCAGATCTGTGGAAGATATTTCCAAGTAAGTCAAAGGTTATATAAAAGATAACTATTGTAAAATGTTGAGGTACATATTACTGAAATGACAAGAAGTCAGTTTAGGTAATGGCCACCACATTATTTACTTTATAGGTTCATAGATTCATAAGTGAGTACTTGGTTAGCTGTCTTTGTGGGTCATTTTAAGCCTAGCCAGTTTCCCATTTTGTGCTCAAATTAACATATCCTATTTGGTTGGAGTTTGGCATTACCCATCCCATGATGGATAATTACATGTTACTCCTTATAAGAATAAGTGGGATCATACCATAGATAATTTGAGGGGACCCATGCAAAGGATAAAGCATTTAGGAGCTGCCCCTGATCATCCAGTAGTACACGAAGCAGTCATGGGGTACATTTTCTGTTAGGGAACCAGAATCACACAATATGACTCTAAAGAAACAAGTTACAGCCAATGTCCTCAAATGGAAACAGTTCTCTTTAATGGATACACAATTGTGGTTTTATCCAACAAAGAGAATTGTTTCCATTTGAGGTCCTGTCCTTGGCTGAAATTTGTTTCTTTGGAGTTAAATATTCTGTTACCCATCCACAGATCCATGTTGCACTTGAATATGGGCAGAGATTGACTTTGTTTTATGTGGATGGGGAGTCTGTTCCAGAACAGCTGTATCCTCTGTAAAATATTATTTACTGTGAGTACACAATTTAAGACATTTTATAATCAAATCACAGTTTTTGAAGTTATATGTCATTTCACAAGTTACCAAGAAGGATAAGAATGCATTTTATATGATGGGCACAGGGAATATTTACATCATTTATGCAGATTACAAAATATAAGACAAATCTTCATAAGAATGAATTAAGGAGAATTAAACTGGTCCTAACTTTTTGTCCAAAGAGATGGTGTTAATGTATACTTCTAAAACATTTATAGTTGTTTTCTTTTTTAGATCTTCTTTTAGATTTTCTTAAACACTAACAGGCTTGTTGTGTTATATATCTTATGTGGCAAGCTATTCCAAGATGCCAGGGTATTTCAGAGAAAGCTTTTTCAGAAGAGGACAGGGACTGTTGTGGTAAAAATAAGTTGTGTGGCTTTATAAGCTTGCAAGGAATAACTGGAATGCTTGAACACTATTTTTTTATTAGTGCTAAGCAATATGTTTCATTTATAAGTTGAAAGATATGTAAATTTAATAGAAAGGTAGCTCTGTCTGTGACTCGTAACTTTTAGTTATGTACTTACCATAACTGAGATGTCTACATTCCCATCTGTTCCCCGTATATCTCGCCAGACTACACGGAGCCGATCCTCGTATATATGACTTCTTATTGGCTGAAGCTTATTCTACATCCAGCTCTACACCACCACAGTTTCCCCAGCACTTGTTTGTCTGCACACCACGCTCACAACATGCACACACACACATATACATATGATATATGCCAACGTTGTGCCAGGAACCCGAAAACCTCTCCTTCTCGTCCAGAAGCCCTTCTGATCTCAAGGTGGGGGAGTTGGGGTTATTAGAATGATGGGTTATGGATCTGAAGTTATGGTAAGTGCTAAAAGATGTTGTTAGGTGATATTATATTCTATCTATCTCGACTGATGGATGGGACCTCTAGCACTGATTCCTGGGTGGCTCACCCTAAAAAAAACTGTGGACAAACTGTGGAAGGAAGGAATGAAGCGAAGAGTCATCATGAAGCCCCCACGTCCAATTTGTAAATGAGAAGTGATGTGAGAGGAGATGACCACAACAGCACAGCAATGGCAATGGCAAGCTTAAGAAAGGAGAAAAAGTAGCCCATAGCCCTTGTAGAATGAGCTTTCACTGGGTTTGTAGTTTTATTAGAAAGGAAGTAAAGTAAGCTGATATACAGTCTGATCCTTGGGGGCAATAGACCCTTGACGACTTTTTTGCCAATTTTATTGTCTGAAAAGGACACAAACAAGTTATTATTTTTATGTGCAGTAAATGGTGAAATATCACTACATCTTAGCATTTTGTATTCAATTACTTGGAAGGATTTGGTATTTTAAAGGGGAGGAGTGAAATGGAAGAAATGCCACATTCAAATTTTGAGTAAGATATTAATGGCAATGACTGTTTTGGCTTCAGGACTAAGAAGTCAAGAAAACGTGTATGCAACTCATAATTGTTTAAATAGTTTGTCAGTTTGAGAACCACTGTGGTAAAAATGGAAGGACACTTGTTTATTAAACGGTATGCCAATATGTTTTTGTTGCTTAGTTTTGGGTAGTGATATAGGTTCATAGGTTGGTAGTAGGCTATCGGCCCTAAGGCCTATGCAAGCCTAGCCATAACAATTCCCTGGAAATCTTTTCCCACAGTATTTACTTCTCTGGGCCCCTGTGTAGCAGGGCGACTTACATGATCCCCGGGGTGAATTTCCTATCTCCCATCCAATCATCAAGGTTCCTTTTGAAGAGGGCCAATGAGGTGCTCTGCTTGACATGTATGGGCAGTCTATTCCAGAGTATGGGGAGTCTCTGGGTCTGGAACCTATCCCTCCAGCATGTTTTGTTCATTGTGATGATAAGGTTTAGATCCCTGGAGCGTGTGGCTCTGAGGGATTGGGATTTCTTTAAGTAGAGCATGTCCAACAGCTCAGGATTTGACATGGCCTTCTATGTTAAGCAGAGATCGCCTCTGAGTAGACGATATGCCACAGAGTATAGCTGGAGTTTTTTTAGACGGTCAGCATATGGCATCTGCTTTAGGCCTGTGATTCTTTTAGTGAGGTATTTCTGTGGCCTTTCCAGCTGTTGCAGATATCTTGTGAGGTACATACCAAATGGGGCATTATACTCTATAATGGGTCTAATGAGGGATGAGTACAGTGGGACAATGACCTCCTTTTTTCTGGATGAAAAGCCCTTAGTGATGAGGTGTGCCACTTAGAAGGATTTCCTGACTGTTGTGGCGATGTGGTTATCGAAAGTGAGACCACTGTCCACTTGTGTCCCTAAGTCTCTCATCACACTTTCGACGTTTAGTGTCCTGCCACCTATGTGGTAGTTCATGGGTACATGTTTTTTTCCAAAGGGGATGACTATACATTTCTTGGCATTAAGCTTCAGCCCATGGCTCTGGCACCAGGCATCTGTTTCTGTAAGGCCCTTTTGTAGAATATCCACATCATTTGGGGATTCAGTAATGGCTCCCAGTTTGCAGTCATCTGCAAACTTTGTTAGCCAGAGTCCCTTAGTGTTGGCCTGTACTTCAGAGAAGTAGATGCCAAACAAGAGTGGTCCCAGGACTGAACCCTGAGGTACTCTACTTGTCACTTGTCTGGAGCTGGATTTGGAGTCAGCTACTTTTACAGTCTGGGTTCTGTCAGTAAGCCAGTTGGCAACCCATCCAGTGACGTAGGGATTTATGCCCAGCTTAGTAAGTTTATCTATGATTCCAGAGTGGGGGATGGTGTTGAAGGCCTTGGCGAGGTCCAGATAGGCTGTGTGGACCTCCTTACCCTCGTCCACAGCTCTGGAGACCGACTTGAAGAAGTCAATCAGATTCAGGAGACAAGATCCGCCCTTCACAAACCCAAACTGGGTGGGGTCCAGTGTCTGGAGGTTGCCAATGTCTTTGTTTATAAGTCCCATGATAATGCGTTCCATGCCCTTGCAGATCAGGCTTGTCAGACTGATAGGACGGTAGTTCCCGGGATCCAAGGTGCATCCTCCCTTGTGGAGCGGGATAACTGTAGCTGTGCGCCACTCAGTGGGCACGAAGCCTGAGGTGAGGCTATGATTAAACATGACACTTAGGTGGGGTGCCAGTTCATTTTGTAGTTCATGTAGTATACAGCCTGGGATGTCATCTGGTCACATGGATGCTGTATTCTTAGCTTTGGAGAGTGCTGTTTCTACCTGTGTGGCTGTGAGTATCGGAATTTGGCAATCTTTTGGTATTGAGATGGGCCCTTTAGGGGGTGAGAGGGGAGTGAAGTTGGCACTAAATCGATCTGCCAGGATATTGGCAATATCCTTGGGATCAGTACATTTAATGCCATTCTGTTGTAGTTCAGAGCAGATCTGAGCATTGCCATTTAGACTCTTGACATAACTATAGAATGCCTTGTGGTTGTCTTTGGAATCTTTGGCAATTTTATTTTCGTAACTAGCTTTTGAGGATTTTATGAGGGATCTCAGCTTCTTACTGAGGCTGGTGAGGGAGTTTTTTGCATCCTGGGATTTTCCTCTTTTCTGCAACAGTTTCTTCCTTCTGTTGTATAGTTTGTTTATAGCAGGGGACCACCAGATGGGCTTCCTTTTTTTGGAGAAGAGCATCTTGGTTCTATTTGGGATGGCACGATTCATGCACAAGTGGATGTGCTCGTACAGTGCCTTAGTGTAGGATTCTGCAGTCAAACTTCCAGATCCCATCTGCATGGGTGTTGTGAAGTTTGTCACTTCTGATTTCAGTAGCATGAAGTTGGCTTTGGAGAAGTTTTTTAAGGAGGTTTCCTTACTGGGGGGGTGAGGGTGGGATGTGGCTGTCAAGGGTGATTTGCTTATGGTCAGACCTGACCAATGAGGGGGTGACCACTGGTGTGGAGCATCTATCTCCCATGTTGGTAATGACCAGGTCTAGGATATTGGAGCCCCTGGTGGGACAATGGATTAGTTGATCCAGGGCGTTGGAATTTATGAATTCCAGGAACTGTTGGGAAAAGGAGTTGGTACCCGAGTAGTTTTCCCAGTTAATGGCAGGGTAGTTGAAATCACCTAGTATTAGGGTGTTTGGTTGTATCTTAATATTTTCCAGTATGTTTAGGAAGGTGTAGTGAGAATTTTGGGGTATGGTGGGGGATCTGTAGCAAGCTACAATTTGGATTGCAGTCTTACCTAGTGTTAGTTGCACCTGGAGAATTTCAGATGCATTGTGTTGAGCAACTAGCCTGGAGGTGTGAATATCCTTGGTGAATATGGACACTCCTCCACCTTTAGTGTTTCGGTCTTGGTTTTGTGGCTAAAAAGTGTGGTAAGAATTGTAGCCTGGTATTGCAGGGGTGCTCTCTGGAGCCTTGAACCAAGTGTCAGTCACTGCACAGATATCGATGTTCTCCATTTTTAGGAGTGCCTCGAGAGAGTGCATTTTGAGGTTTAGACTTCTAGCATTGAGTAGCATTACCTTCAGATTTTGCATGCTTGTATCTGTTACGGTGGTGGTTTTATCCTTTGAACCTTGCCTAAAAAAGGCACTATAGGGGTGGCAAGAGCTTTAACCAGTAACCTGAATCCCAGGAGTGACAGGTGCAGACCATCTCTGGCAAAGCATAGTGGTTTGTCGATCATGTCTTCCCAGGCAGACAAATGCTGGATCCCCTTTGAATCACACCAGAAGCTTAGCCAATTGTTGAAGTCAATCATTTTGTCCTTATACTGTGGTATCATTCTGGGCGAAGGCAGGATGCTACTCAGGGCTAGGGTCATACCTGCCTGGGTCACATGATCCAAGAGCTCTTCCATATCTCTTTTCATGTAGTCCAGGGAGGTAAGTCTCAAGTCATTTGCTCCAGCATGGACAATGACAGAGTCATATTTGTACTTGTTGTGGAGTGACTTGAGTGCATGCGTTATGTGGCGGATCCTGGCACCCGACAGGCAGCTGACTGTAATTTTCTCCTTGTTCATCCTGGTGAGTGGGACATCAATGTGCCTGACTATAGAGTCACCTATGACTAAAGTGTTGGGTACATTGTCTTGCCTTAGGGGCTGTTGTTGGGTGGCACACTGGTGCTGTGAGCTATGTGTCACTTTGGTTGTGACTGGTGTTTGTTTGCGTTTCAGCTTCGGAGTTCCTTATTGCTTGGGCAGGTTAATGTTAAGGGCCTCCGCATATGTGGGTTTAGTGTTGCTATGTGTGGGAGTTGATGTTGTGGGTTTTGAAGGGCTATGAGTTGCTAGAGGTGTAATGCAGGTGTTAGCCTTCTCCTCTTGACTGTCTAGCTCAGTCTTGACCGGAGAGAGCTTTGCTTCCAGTTTGGCTATGTAAGTGCATCTCTCGCTGGTTGTAGTGTTGGGTGGTAGGAGGAGAGGATTGTCTGTGTACATGAGGCAGTTGCCGCATTGCCCCAGTATGCCCAGATTCACCAGGTGGACAGGAGACATCACCAGAAGCTAACCCTTGGGCATGCCTGTTTAGGTGCTTTTTTGTAAGGTTTTCCCTTACCTTTGCAAGGTACTTTGCAATTGTAGGCTGTTTAGCACCTATGATTAATTTCTCCTTATTGACAAGGAGAGCTGAGTGCTTGTATCAGTTTCAGGCTTCCTAGTGCTTTACAGCAGGTTCTAGAGCAAGTGCTAGTCACAGGGGTTCAGATTTTAGTGCTACTACTGAGAAATCAGCTAGTTTTAAGGGAAAATTTGAAGAGCAGACTTTCTGGCACCTGGAATAGTTTAACTGTAGCCTCATAGTGCTGCACGGTGTGAAAAATGTGCAAACACACGCGTTTTTAAGCCAGAAAGTTGAAAGGGACAGAAATCAGCCCAAAAAGGCCAACAAAATTACAACTTCAGAGCTGGAAACCACTCCTCCAGCCCAAGACAGGCAGCACAATGCTCACCAGTCCCGCTGGTAGGCAGCAGGACTTTCCTCTGCCACAGCAAGGTCTGGATAGCTCTGAGCACAGAAAATAAAGTCCTGAGACAAGCAAGGCCTGGGATATGGACTGGCTAGAAAAGGTGGGAAACTAGCAAACAAGATAATATATATATATATATATATATATATATATATATATATATATATATATATATATATATTTTGTTGAAACAGGCTAAACAATGCAATAATACAGTAAATAAACACAGAAAAGTCTAACACACTTGAGTGTGTAGTCCTAAACAGTAAATGCAATTAAAACTCTACAAAATTAGCAATTTAAAACTTTTTAAATGAAGCAAGGCAAGTGCACAACTGAAAAACTATTTAAGTGGCAGTAATACAGCAGAATAAGTAGCTAGTCTACATATACAGAGAAGTCTATATATACAGAGAAGCAGCTAAAACAGACAAATACTTCAGATGCAGTGCAACCTAGAGCACTTGAGTTGTAGCAATATTAAGGCAATTACAGTTATAATAAATGCTCTAAAATATACTCTATATTTCCAAAATGTTTGAGAAGCACAGTCAGAACATAAGGTAATTCAGGCAAAATTTTTTTTTTTTTTTGAAAGGGAAAAAGGAGAAACAGAAGGCCTTAACAAATGTTCTCTCTGTATTAGGTAGAATGAGCTAATGACACTAGACTGGGAGGAGTGTCCCAGATCAGATTTACAGTAGGGGCGGGCAACTGCAAAGCCACCAAGGATGGACAGTAAAGCTAAATCTATTAGCCTACAAAGCACTAGAGAAAGCCACAAAATGAAAGTTTTTAAACAGATAAAGATTTGTAAAGATACAGAATGCGTTAACTGCAAACAAATCAGTTACCCGTGCAGATTACAATAAAAATGCTATATATAAATTACTAGAAACAATAAACTGTATAAATAATCGAAAAAAAACAGGATACTTATATATCTCAGCTAAGAGTTGGAGTCAACACCTCTCAACCACTCTGCTCAGTGTGTATGTTTTCTGGATCTGTGATTGTTAGTTTTGTAATGTGCTTACTTTAGTTTTTGCCAAGCTCAGAAGAGCATTACTTTACATTTCCCTTATAGCCCCACATAAAAAATTGCATACAGCGCCTAAAGATGACACAAAGAAAAGTAAATCAACAATAGTCCCGGCATCAGAAAATGCAGAAGTAATCACCTCAATGTAGAAATAAGATAACAGCAACAGATGAAAATGTAGCTCTTATATGGCAGTTACATATATTGTGATTGAAGGAGTATGCAGATAAACATATAGATGACAACTTAAAGTACACATGCTGCAAGTCAGACAGAAATTCCACATGGTATGACTGGAATATAAGGCATAAGAACTGTATGCACATGTCAGCCCAGTTTGGAGAATACTACTAATACAGTGAAGTCAAATACTACTAATAAAGTTAATACAGAATGTAATTAACATCATTACTGATACAATTAAATTTATTTATTTTACATTTGTTGACCGGGAAATTCCGACTGGACCAGGTCCATTTTCAGCGGAGGCCCGGGGAGAAAAGCTCCAACATCATGTTATACAAATACAGTACATCGAGCATAATACACAAAACAGGTTACATCATGCATGCTGAGCATAGTAATATAACAAGAATTAATAAAAACACTCCAGGTAAAAGATATAGAACATGGGTAAAAAGACAATGTCAGTCATACTTTGGTAAGAAAAGAAAATATATCAAGTAAGATTCTACAGTTAAAAGTACCCTTTCAGATGACCAAGCCTACAGGGGATCAGAGCTCCAGCATGTGATCAGAGAGGAAATTGGGGAGTTAATAGTAGTATGGGTAGGGTTATGTGATACAAGGGCATAACCATGTACTAAGAAGGGTACACTTTTAATACACTGCATGTATATCAGTAAGCAAAATAGCAATACTGACAACTGAGTGTAAAAGACAGACTATGAGGACGGAAAAAGTGGTAATAACTCTGTACTATTATGCCAAGTAAATCAAGAGTGCACATTGTGTGATTATAACAACTAAATATTTTACATGAATGTGAAAAAGCATACCAACAATACTGCAGTATACACATAATGGATAGACAACAAGCTGTAATACGATAATTACATGTGACCTACTTCATTCTCAGCCCAGGGAAAGGTAACATGGAATACAAAAAAAACGTCAATACAATGAAAAAACAAATATGCTGACATAAAGGTGTATAATGATATTTACAATGAAAACAAATATAGTAAACTAAAGAGATATAATACTATGCATTCAGTATGGAGAATATGTCCACCCCTCCAGGCATGTCTAAAGGTCAGTTGCCTGTGCTTTCTCCTATTAACCTGATGAACTTGGGCATCCAGAAGCAATATAGCAACTGCCTCATGCACACAGACAACCCACTCCTCTTACCTTCCAACACTCAGACTTGCGAGAGATGCACTTATATATCCAAATTGGAAGCGACACACTCTCCAGCCAAGACCAGAATAGCCGGTCAAGAGGAGAAAGTCAACACTTGCACCACTACACATGGAACAAATAGCCCTCCAGAAACACACCAGCACTGCCTTCACATAAAAGCACAAACCACACACCCACCTTCGCAGAGGCTCTCAATAAAAATCTACCCAAGCAGCAGAGACCTCCAAGGCAGAAATGCACTCGACCACCACAACACAACACTAATCATGAGACACATAACTCTCCTAAACAGTGTGCCACTCAACCAAAGCCCCTAAGGCAAAACAGCATGCCCAACACACTACTCATAAGTGACTCGATAGTGAGGCACACTGATGTCCCACTCACTAGGTTGAATAAAGAGAAAGTAACAGTCAGTTGCCTGTCAGGTGCCAGGATCCGCCACATAACGCATGGACTCAAGTCCCTCAACAACAGGTACAAATATGACTTTGTCACTGTACATATGGGTGTGAATGACCTGAGACGTACCTCCCTGGACTACATGAAAAGAGACATGGAGGAGCTCATGGATTATGTAGCCCAGGCGGGTATGACCCTAGCCCTGAGCAGCATCCTACCATCACCCAGAATAATACCACAGTACAAGCAGAAAATTATTGATTTCAACAACTGGCTAAGTTTCTGGTGTCATTATAAGGGGTCCAGTATCTGTCTGCCTGGGATAATATGATTAACAGACCTCAATGCTTTGCCAGAAATGGCCTGCATCTGTCACCCCTGGTCTTCTGGATACTGGCCAAGCCTCTTGCCACCCCTATAGTGCCTTTTTTAGGCAGTGTTCCAAAGACCAAATTACCACTGTAACAGCTACAAACAAATGCAATCTGAGGGTCATGCTGCTCAACGCTAGAAGTCTAAATCTCAAAATGCACTCACTCGAAGCACTGCTTAAAATGGAGAACATCGACATTTGTGCTGTAACAGAGACCTGATTCAAGGCAGCAGAAAGCACCCCTGCATTACCTGGCTATAACTCATTCCACACCTTTTGGCCCCAGAACTTGGACTAAGCTCCAAAGGTGGTGGAGTTTCCATATTCATAAAGGATGCATACACCTCCAGACTGGAAACCCAACATAACACATCAGAGATACTTCAAGTGCAGCTAAAGTTGGGTAAGACAGCACCCTGGAGAATTTTAGGGTCCAACCTAACACTCTCTTACTAGGTGACTTCAACTACCCCTTCATTAACTGGGTAAACTACTCATGTACTGATACACTTGCCCAACATTTCCTGGAGTTCATTAATTCCAATGCCCTGGACCACCTTGTTCTTACCCCCACTAGAGGCAGCAACATCCTTGACCTGGTCATTACTAACATGGGCGACCGTTGCTCTACACCAATAGTCAGCTCCTCCTTGGTTAGATCCGACCACAAACTAATCACCATGAAAATCCACACACCTCCCCGCAAAGGTAACCCCCATGAAAAACTTCTCCAAAGCTAACTTTGGACTCCTAAAAACAGAGGTGGCTAACTTCACAGCACTCACACAAATGGAGAATAGTTGCGTGACCGCAGAATCATACACCAATGCACTGTACGAACACGTACACAAATGCATGGATCTCACCATACCCAATAGAACCAAGACGCTCTCCTTCAAAAAAAGGAAGCCAATCTGGTGGTCCCCTGCCATAAACAAACTCTACAACAGAAGGAGGAAAGTGATGCTGAATAAGGTGAAGTTCCAAGAGTGAAAAAACTCCCTTATCAGTCTCAACAAAATGTTGAGATCCCTCATCAAATCCTCTAAAGCTAGCTATGAAAACAGAATTGCAGCAGATAGTAAAGACAACCACAAGGCCTTCTATAGTTATATATATAATCTCCACGGCAATACCCAGATTTGCTCTGAGCTACTGCACAATGGTCCCTCCTATACCAGGCCAACAGATATTGCCAGTATGCTGGCCGACAGATTTAGTGCCAACTTTACCCCCCAAAGGACCAATCACAATACCAGTAGATTGCCAGGCACCCAGTATTACTGCTGCACAGGTTAAAACAGCACTGTCCAAGGCCAAGAATACAGCTTCTATGGGACCTGACAATATCCCTGGTTGTGTTCTACATTAACTACAGAGTGAACTGGCACCTCACCTGTGTGCTCTGTTCAATCACTGCCTCACCTCAGGCTTTGTCCCCAAAGAATGGCGCACTGCTACAGTCATCCCTCTCATGTGAACCTATAAACAAGGATATAGGGAATCTCCAAACTCTGGATCCCACACAGTTTGGTTTTGTGAAGGGTAGATCATGCCTGCTCAACTTGGTTGACTTCTTTGAGTCAGTCACCAGAGCTGTGGATGAAGGCAAGGTGGTTCATACAGCCTACCTTGATCTGTCCAAGGCTTTTGATACCATTCCCCACTTAGGAATCATAAAAAAACTCACCAAGCTTGGCATCAACCACTATATAACTAGGTGAGTTGCAAAGTGGCTCGCAGATGGAATCCACAGTGTGAAAGTAGCTGACTCCAAGTCAGACTGCCAACTAGTCATGAGTGGAGTCCCACAGGGTTCAGTCCTGGGTCTTCTCCTGTTTGGTATCTACTTCTCTGAAGTCCAGGCCAACACGGAGGGACTCTGGCTGACAAAGTTCACAGACGATTGCAAGTTGGGAGCTATTATTAACTCCCCAAGTGATGCTGACAACCAACAGAATGGCTTAATTGAGACCAACGACTGGTGTCAGAACCATGGCCTTAAGCTCAATGCCAAAAAATGTGTCGTCATCCCCTTTAGGAAAAAAAAAACAGTTCCCATGAATGACCCCATTGATGGTAGTCCACCGAACACAGAAGACATTATAAGAGATCTGGGAACACAGGTTGACAGCAACCTCTCTTGATCACCACATTGCCACTGTGGTCAGAAAGTCCATCTATGTGGCACATCTCATTACTAAGGATTTTGCATCCAGGAAGAAAGAGGTCATTGTCTCCCTCTACTCTTCCCTCATTAGGCCAGTCATCGAGTACAATGCCCCATTTGGCATGTATCTCACTAGACACTTGCAACAACTGGAGAGGCCGCAAAAGTACCTCACAAAGAGGATCCTAGGCCTTAAACTCTTGTTCTATATGGACAGACTCAAAAAACTCCAACTATTCTCTGTCTCATATCGCCTACTTAGAGGTGATCTCTACTTGACTTACAAAGCCATGTCTGACCCATCTCTACATCTAAAGAAATTCCAAGCCTTCCGCACCACACACTCCAGAGACCTCAACCTAATTACCACAATTAACAGAACATGCTGGAGGGACAGGTTCATAACCCAGAAACTGCCCATGCCATGGAACAGACTTCCCATACATGTCAAGCAGAGCACCTCGCTGACCTTCTTCAAGAGAAATCTTGATGAGTTGATGGGAAACAGAAAATTCACCCCAGGGTAACTCCAGTGGCTCTACTCGACAAAGGCACTGGGAACTAAGGTCGGATGGCACTATGCCAGGGTAATCCTATGACTAAGCTTGTAAAGGCCCCAGGGCCATTAGCCTAGTACACACCTATGAATCTATGAACCTGTATAAACAAATACATGCAAGCATATGTGTCACATGGTAGGAGGTGCATTTTAAGATGTATAGTATAGGAGTGGAAGCACAGAGAGATTTTGTTGGGGCTATGTTATGTGACCAGAGGTGAGGTAGTGGCACTTAGTGAGAGATCTGCAGCCGGTATTTCAGAGAAGATGTTTAAGATGGGAAGAAATGGAATCCCATATTTTGGAGGAAAGTATCAAGAAGTAGTAATCTGTGCAATGGAGCTTGGTTTATACCAATAATTGTTACAGCTATTTAATACAACCATCCCAAGTGGCAATGAAACAGTCAGAAATAGCAAGATAGTAAACATTTACAATATGACTCCTGTCGTGAAATAAATTAACTGGTATGAATAGAAAATGAACTGACAAAACAGCAAAATGCAATGATAAAGAACTTATACATATAAAACAGTAGAATAAAATTAATTAAATGGCCCTCCTACTAGGCAGGACTCAGCTAGAGCATACGAACATCATATGAGTTAATACAGAGCAAGAAAAGAGGTAACCTGCCCAGTAATTAAGTGTCAAAAGCACAGAACACAAGTATAGATTACAAAGACAGTGACTGGGATTTGGTCATAATGCAATCTAGGAAAAGGATATTCAGCAATAAAAGACACGTGTAAAGCAAGATAAGAGCAAAAGCAGGCACGATGCAGAGAAAAAGCCCAGGGTAATCAATCAATTAGTATGAGACCAAGCAAAATATGAGAAGTGTACAACACAGGGCAATCAAACAACCAACCTGAAACAAGCAATAAGATAAAACAATGTTATGGGCAACACTGACATGACAAATTGCAGGCATGACAATTAAATAAAATTACCCCTCCTGCAGCAGAAGACAATCAGTATGAGCATGTGTACTACTGGCTAACCTAGGCAACATGGCAGTGAAGACATTAAGAGAAAAACGTCCAAACAAAATGAGATATATCAAGTACCAGATCCCTACAAGCAGATGGATTAAACTATGCAAGAATAACAATAAGGCAACAACACAGAACTACACACCTGCAGATGTTAAAAATAATGACTCCCTAGCTGTCTTCAAGAAAACTTTGAAAGTTGCTCTGGTACAAGATTCAAACTGTACTTGCTTCCATAATATCGGGTAGGTAATGGCACAAAGAATACTATCTACTGTATGTCACAAACTATACTTACCTGCTATAAATTACATTTGTCAATTTCTCTCTCTCGGTATATATGTTACAGTACTACCTAGCTATCCTGAATGTAATTTAACATAACATTCAATTATTTTTTTTATTGTACTTCTATGTTGTTTTTTGTATTGATCCCTCAGAAATTATGTCTATGTCTGCTGATTTTTGCATATTCAAAAGCAACGTATGCATATATGTATGTGTCTTGCTATTTACTGTATTAGTATCGCGACCTTTACTGTACTATTTTGTACCAGAGTCATTTATTTATTTATTTTACATTTGTTGACTGGGTTTGTCCGACTGAGCTGAAGAGCCTTTTTTCAGAGGAGGCCCGAGGAGAAAAGCTCCAACATTTTTTACATTTTTCATTATACATAAGAACTTTATAGCAATTAAACAACAATATTACATTTTTTTTTCAAGGCAATAAGTAGTGATACACTGTTATACAGTATCAATAGTCAGGAGTATAGCAAAGACTTTTACAATATATATAAAAAGAAACAATATTTTTTTTTGTCATGGCTGAAAAGGATCAGTAGTCCAGCTCACCTACCAGGTAGACAAACTGTAAGTAAATAAATAAAGAACAAGTGTATTGAGAAATGCTAGAAGCAGACAACACTGACTGGGATGGGAAGTACTGCAAAACCAAAAAATATAATAAACAGCACAGCACCAATATACAATGTTAGAAGCAGAGTACAAACACTATGATCTGGACAGGAAGGATAAATTTTGTGATATATATGCTAAGAGTCTAGGGTTGGAGTAAGCACACTCATTCGCTTGTTTGATTTTTTTTTTTTTTAAGTTTTTAGCTTCTGGTATTTAAGCCCTGTGTTTGAGCAGGTTTCTACTTGCTTGAACCAAGCTGAACTGAGGTGGGCTACCAATCACAACTCTGAGCTGAGATAAGAGATGACTAAAGGCTTCTGAGCTTCCCCCAAAAAATGTTACTTTTTTTTTGCTTGATTATTATTTACTGCACTTTTTTATTGTGTTCTGCTTAGCACTGTATTTTAATACTGTAACCTAAACTGCATTGTTATACTGCAATTGTCTGCCTTACTGTACCTATTAAATCGTATTTTGTTGCTGTTTTCACTGTGGAAAGATTTGTTTTGCTATTTTCATGGATTGCAAAGTAATTGTTGCTATTTTTCACTGTTTGCAAAGCATCTGTCCTGTTTGTTCTGCTTTCCCACCAAATAGTGTTTTAAATAACTGATTTGTTTGCTGTTTAAAACATTCTTTAGTGTCTCCTTGTTGGTTTTCTGCTGTTTAAAGCATTTTTTACTGTTTCCCACCTCAATTAGTGTAACTGGTAGCTGTAGCACAGTCCAGATACAGGTTTGCTGCATCTGGGTCTGTTTGTAGTGGCTGTTGTAGTCTGAGAACATTTTCCAACCAATCTTTGATTGGAACTGCCCCTTCCACACCCTTGTGAGAGAAGTGTGCCGATTAGAACCTGTCTGGTGAAGGGTGATTGGTCTAGGGCTTGGAGTAAGCACACTCATTGGTTCTTTGGAGTGTTTTTTTTAAGTTTTTTTTAATTTTTTTTTGTTTCTAGTATTTAAGACCCACATTTGAGCAGGTTTCTGCTTGTTTGCATGTTGCACAACACTGCACACTGCTGTGCAATTGTACGCCATACCCGAACAGATAATTTCGACAATTTTTCCCTTAGATACAGCTATAGTACATTAATATAGTCCTCATCTTTACTACATTTCTGGTCTAAGTAGTATTGCTAGTGAGCTGTGACCTATTAAACCACTGGCCAAAAACCCCGTCAGAAATACCCCTCTACAGAGCACTCCTATATCAGTCCTGAAAGCACCCCCTTTGTGATAACAGTTCTTCAAACCTAGCATTATGGACAATTGGACTACCCCTGTTTCTCCTGCCAGCCTTGTTGACTTGGGTCTCCTAAGACAGTGCAGCAGCTGCCATATGTACACTGACAACCCTCTACTAATAACTCACTCTAGTACAGAGTGCAAGAGATGTATTTACACCAAGAATGTTGAATCCTTGCTCTCTAGAAATTGAAACAGTAACACTGAAGAGGTTGTCAACTCACCCACCACTACTCATGCACATAGTACCACTATTCATACACATAGTATGCATCCAACACATAAATCAGCATATGCAGTGGCTGTCTCAAAAAAATTACTGAAACACCAGAGACCTTCAAAACACAAGACTGCTACAACCAACACAGTTCTCAAAGCACCCAAGACACATAGCAACACCAGTGTCTCACCTACCAAGCCCTTAAGGCATAACACTCATAAACCAAATGTTCTTGTCACTGGAGACTCCATAGTGAAACACATGGATGCCCCACTCACCAGGTTAGACAAGGGGAAAATCATGGGCAGCTGCCTGCGGTGCCAGGATTCATCAGATCACACATGTACTCAGGTCTCTCAGCAGCATCTACCATTATGACTCTGTCATAGCTCATGTTGGAGTGAATGACCCGAGATGTACCTCACTGGACTATATGAAGAGAGACATGATTGAGCTCTCTGAACAGGAGTCCCAGACAGGTATATGCCTAGCCTTCAGCAGCATATTACCCTCACCTAGAATGATGCCAAAGTATAAACAAAAAATGATCAATTTCAAAAATTGGCTTATTTTTTTGTGTCATTCCAAAGGAGATCCAGTTTCTGTTAGCCTGGGAAGACATGGTTGACAAACCTTGCTGCATTGCCAGAGACGGTTTCCACCTGGCACCACTAGGCTTTCGGCTGCTGGCAAAGTCTCTTGCCTCCCCCCCACAGTGCCTTTTTTAGGCAAGGTAAAAATTGCAAAATCATAACAAAATAAGGGTTATGCTGCAAAACACTAGGAGCTTAACCAAAAACTGCAAACCCTAGAAGCATTGCTATCACTGGAGGATGTAGATGTCTGTGCAGTCACAGAAACCTGGTTCAAGGCCTCATAGAGAGGTTACAAGGCCTTCTACCCCTTCAGACCACAAAACAAATGTGTAAGAACCACAGGAGGTGGTGTTTCTATCTATATTAGAGATAAATTAACCTCTTGAGTAGTTAGACAGGACAACTCCATGGAGTTCAGATTACTATGGTTAAGACCCCATTCAAGTCATAGCTAGTTATAGATCTCCCTCCATGGATCATGATGCACACGAGGCCTACTTGACCAAACTGGAGTCAATCCAAATATTTCCAAACACTCTGGTCATGCGGGATTTCAATTATCCCACCATCAACTGGGAAATCTACTCTAGCCCTAGCTCACTAGTGCAAAAGTTCCTTGACTTTGTTAACTCAAATGCCCTGGAACAAACTGTTCAAACGCCAACAAAAGGAACAAACATACTAGATCTGGTCCTCACTAACATGACAAATAGATGCACCACCTCAACTGTCGGACCCTCATTAGTTAAATATGATCACAAATCAGTCACATTTGAACTTGCACTAACACCAGAACTCACAAAGGGCGAAGTCAGACTAAAAAACTTCACCAAGTCAAACTATATCCTCCTAGAGGAACGTATAAATGCATTCCAAGCCCCACCCTGAGCTGGAAGTGGTCACTTCACCAAAGCTTTCTCTAAAGCGCTGTACAATCACTTGTACAAGTGTATAGACTTGGCTGTTCCAGAGAGAATCAAAGCCAGAGCCCCAAGTAAAAACAAGACACCCTGATGGACATCCAGCATCATCAAACTTTCCAACAAATGCAAAAAGTTGCTGTCTAAGAAAACTGAGACAAGGCCCCAACAATGGAAAAGCACCCTCCTCAGCCTCAACAGGCAAATAAGACAACATGTCAAATCTTCTAAGGGTAACTTTGAGAAAAACTTCGGAATCACAGCCAAGGATAACCATAAGGCCTTTTGCAGCTATGTACACAGCCTAAAAGGTAGAACACAATCATGTGCCGAACTAGTGACTAACAGTATCACACACACTAATCCCACAGAGATACCAAACCTGCTGGTGGACAGATATGGTGAAACTTTCACTCCCTTATCCCCTCCAAACTTATCACAAACCTTGCCCCAACCCCCCCCACCCTACATATCTGAAGAGCAGGTCATTAAAGCCTTATTTAAGGCAAAAAAACAGCCTCTATGGGACCAGATGGCATCCCAGGCTGTCTTCTAAACAAACTAAAACTTGAACTAGCCTCACCATTAAGTACATACCCTATTCAATCACAGCCTAGCCATAGGTCATGTTTCTGTGGAATGGAGAACAGCAACAGTTATTTCCCTCCAGAAAGGAGGCTTAGCAAAAGACCCAGGGAATTAAAGACCCATAAATCTGACCAGCCTCACCTGTAAGGCCATGGAAAGCATCATTATGGACCTCATAAATGAAGATATAGGCAACCTCCAAAGCCTGGATCTGACCCAATACATCTTTGTCAATGGCAGATCCTGCCTGTTAAACCTGGTGGGTTTCTTTGAAAATGTGACCAGGGACACTGACAAGGGCACATGTGTGTATACAGCATACCTTGGCTTGGCCTAGCCTTTGACACAATGCCACACTCAGGCATTACCGATAAACTTAGAAAACTGAATGTAAACCCCTTTGCTGTAAGATGGATTGCCAAATGGCTCACAAACAAATCACACACTATCAAAAGGTGATTCCACATCAACCAGCAGACCTGTCACCAGTGGGGTGTCACAAGGGTCAGCGCTGGTCCCCCCTACTATTTGGTATATACTTTCAGAAGCTCAGGTCAAAACTAAGGGGCTGTGACTGACCAAGTCTGCGGACAACTGCATACTGGGTGCAATTATCAAATCCCCATATAGGTTCGTAGGTGTGTACTAGGCTAATGGCCCTGAATCCTTTACAAGCCTAGCCCATAGGATTACCCTGGCATCGTGGCACCCGACATGTCATAATGATGACATGTATGATGTCAATATACTTCAGGAGGGTCTTAAGCAGACCAACGACTGGTATCTTAGTCACGGTCTCAAACTAAATGCAAAGAAATGCATCATCAATCCCTTCAGTAAAAACGATGTCGCTTCACTCTATCAGATGAACAACAATACCCTATGTACCTACGAAGTGGTAATGGATCTGGGATCACAAGTAGATTGTGGCCTTAACTTTGACCTCCATGTGTCTACCGTAGTAAGAAAAGCTTTCTGCGTAGCACACTTGATTACCAAAGGCATCGCCTCTTCAGCAAAGGAGGTTATAACCCCTCTATACTCATCACTAATCATACCCATAATTGAGTATAATGCCCCCTTTGGCATGTACCATACAAAGCACCTGCAGCAATTGGAGAGACCTCAGAGGTTTCTAACAAAGAAGATCAAGCGTCTCTAGCACGTACCTTACACAGACCGACTAAAAGCCCTGTCATTATACTCAGTATTATACAGACTTTTTAGGGGAGACTTATGTCTGGCTTACAGATCAATCTCAGACCCAAACCTCATGAATTTGTTGCACATCCATAAATCAAACAGAACTAAAACTACCCATTCCAGGGACCTAGATATGGTCTGCAACTTAAATAGGACATGCCGGAGGGACAGATTTGCCAGAGATTGCTGTGCCTTTGAAATAGGCTGCCAATTCATGTGAAACAGAGCACCTTTATGACACTGTTGAAAAGGAACTTGGATGAGTGCATGGGACACTGTAAATTCTTACCAGGGATATCACCCATAACCCCCTGGACATGGGCAGTCATTACTAAATACAATCCTGGGTATTGACTATAGTATTGCTAGTATTACATTAGGATGAAATGGCTAGGCTTGAAATGACCTCTGGGTCAATACCCTAGAATCCTCCTATGATCCTATAAAATGGGAAACAGGAAAATATAGAAAAAATATCAAAAGACAGATAGGCACACCACCAATTATAAAACAAAAACAGCAGAGACAAAGTATTAACCAAAAGGGGAAGGGATAATTGTTGTACTAATAGCACTGAGACCAGTAGCAGTGCAGCATATGTAACATATGAAATATACAAGATTTATGATATGCAGTCATCTTATGTGAAATGGTACTACCTAAAAAACAACCACAGTAGAGGTTCTGTCAACAGCAGGCACTTACAGAGAACAAGCAAGCAGAAAAAAAAGGGCTAGTGAGCTTTATGTTTCCCTTGTAGCACTAGGTGCAAAAACAGCATACAGCACTAAAAGAACAGCCAAAGTTCTGTCAGCTGCAGGAACTTGGGGAGAAAAGGCAAGCAATGTGAGAAGGGCTAGTGCAATAGTACTTACTGACACATATGCATTATGTGCAAAAATGTGTTTTTATAAACAGGCAGTGAAGAGAAAGGAAGTGAGGAGATGGGCGGTATGACTAAGCTACAGGTTGGAGGTTACAGTGGGTGATAAGAAGAGTTGAAGCAAAAATCTACTGACAGCTGAACATTATATATAAAAATATGATATGACCAGAAGTAAATTAAAGTGTTGTTACATGTTCTGAATGGTGGCACTTGAATTTGGAATAGTTTAAAAGGTATGCTTCCAATTCAGTCCAGAATGATAAGTAAGAGTTGATTTCCTTGAAATGAGAAGGGAGAGATTCCCATAGCTTTGGATCAAGTGAAGAGGTGCTTGTACACTGATGTTTGGTTACTGTTGGTTGTTTATTTATGTATGTATGTATGTATTTTACATTTGTTAATCAGTCTGCTCCAGCTGAGTTACAAAAAACCCATTTTCAGTGTAGACCCGAGGAGAAAAGCTCCAATAACATCTGTAGCAATAAAAAGTAAAAGAAACTTTGTACATAAGATAAAATCGAGTACAAACTGGAATGCCGGCATACAGAACAAATTATAGTTGCCACATAAGAAAGTGTGAGTACTAAAAATATAAACATACAAACAGTTTAGTCACTGTGCTGAAAAGCTTGTATGTTCTAATATTTACAAGAATTAGAAGTAATGCCAAGACACTTCCTAAGTACAGGTTGTAGAATGTGGATAGACAGAGGTATATAGGAGGTTAAGTGGGGTGACTGTGGTGACAGATCTTGGAGTTAAGCAGGTGATCTTTTAGTGTATTTTTAAAGTTGCTGGCATGAGCTATGCTTCTGATATGTAATGGGAGTTTGTTCCAGCTAAGACAGACAGAGTATTTATAAAGCAATCCACTGTGGTCCAGGTTTCTACTGTTCTAGGATATCTTTGGGGTGAATTTAGTAGCTGGAGGAGTTAAGGAGTCTGAGAACAGATGTTTAAATAATTGAGAGGCCAGTAAGAGATTAGTCCTGTCCGACAGGAAGCCATGTGGCTTTTTCTGTTGCTAGACTATGGTGTTCTTGTCTGGGGGAAGAGAGTGATAAATCTACATATTTTATCTGAAATGATTTAGATAACATTCCTGTTCTTTTTATGGCAGCAATGGTAAGTGGCAGACATTTCAGCTGCAATAAAAATACTAAACACGAAAAAGACTCTGGAATCAAGTGTAAAAACAAACCAAACCAAACCAAACACCATACACTTGAAGGAAATAAGGCTCGGCTCCTGGATATATCCAAAACTTTTAATAGTCCACAAAGAGGTCACACTTTAACGCAAAGTCACAAAAAGTGATGGCAATTTTGTCACTGATTATAGTGGTCAAGCAGTGAAAATTAGGAGAATGTTAGAAGTTGAATGGAAAAGATTTGGTGACTTATCTGATTTGAAGATATTGTTTCAGTAACCCTTAAAATGCACCTACCGTAAAGGCAGGTGCCTAAAGTCATTAATTGAAGGTAAAGGTGGAACAAGGGCAGTTAAAAATGGTAAGGTAGGCACATATAAGTGTGGGAGGTGTTCGCAATGTCCTTTTATTTTAACAAAAAATGCTATTTTCATACAAAGTAGAGATATGGTGATTGAGAGCAAGTCCTTTGCTAATTGTGAAATCAGTGGAATTGTATATATTGCCTTGTGTAAGAAATGTGAAGCTTTTTATATAGGAAAATCTGAAAGGAAACTTAAGAATAGAATTTACGAACACAATTATGAAATTAGGACAAATTGTGCCAACAATGCCCTTTTTAGACATAAAGTAAATTGTGAGACAGCAATATTTAGCTTTTTTGTGCTAGAGGTTGTAGAAAAAGATATCAGAGGTGGGCCGTGGGAGACGTCAATTGAGTATAAAGAATTGGTGTGGCAATTATTATTAGAAGCCAACAAGTCCCCAGACCTCAATGATATAATATCTATAGCCCCTGTGTTGAAAATGCGAGCAGCCAAACTTTAAGGCTTAAGCTTTGGGCTTACATCCCCCACCTCTGATTATGCACTTGATTATGTATATATATTATTTTATATATATATATATATATATATATATATATACATATTTATATTATTGATTTTTATACATTTTTGATACATATTTTGATACATTTTTTGATATCATATTTCTTGAGATATATGTAATTAATTAACATAACTAAGAAATAAGAATAGTATTAATTTTTAATAATTTCCGATATTAAAATGTATGTGCAATATTATAGCTATTTCATATATTTATTATATTATATATATTTATTATATATATTTTATTATATATATTCTTTTGTATATTTAATATTTTTAGAAAAAAGGTTTATTGCAATATATATAGTAATTATTTTCAAAATAGATACTATGGTTCCTACCTTATTGGGGTTTTATGTACATATTCTTTCATGTATATTTTTCATACAACACCAGATGGCGCTAATCAACCTATGGTTGCTTTTGTTAGAATTTGATCAGTTAAAAAAGTGAAGTTTTAGGATATATATTTATATATATGTATTTTTTAATGAAAGGTTTTTAAAAAATGTTTTTAAGAAAGTTTATTTGAGGTGATTTAACAGATGCTTTTATATGAATGAATGTGACCGTCTCAACTCTCCTTTGGTTGTTTGTCTTTTTGGTAATGTTAATGTTTTGTACCACTTTTAGATTAATTGTCTAAGTGAATCATTGTATAATTGATTTAATATACCAGGAGTATAAAAGGAGGATGTATCTATTGTAGCAGTATACTGATTCCTGCTTTCTGAAGAAGTCGTGTGAAACGAAAACGTACTTTTTGTGACTTTGCGTTAAAGTGTGACCTCTTTGTGGACTATTAAAAGTTTTGGATATATCCAGGAGCCGAGCCTTATTTCCGTCAAGTGTATGGTGTTTGGTTTACAATAAAAATACTCCTTTACATAAAGCAGATCTTGCAGAATAGGACATAAAGTGGGATACTTTCCTGGCCCAGAAAATAATGTAATTGATCTTCTATCTAGTTTTGAAACTGCGGTGGTGGTGCTGCGGTAGCGTTGTCGCCTCACAGTTAGACGTTGCACGTTCGATTCTCAGTTAGAGTGTCTTCTGTGTGTCGACATGCGTGAATGGGCGTTCCTTCGTTGAAGGTTGTGCGTTAGGCCCGGCAAGCCAGCACGTAAAAATCTACTGCCAATCATTAGGGGACCGGAGTTCCGCTGTGGCGACCCCTAACTGGGAAAAGCCGAAAGAAGACATATCTTCTGTCTAGTTTTAAAACAAAAACCAGTCCAGCTGTGTAGTAGTGAAAACCTTATCCCAGCAGCCAGCAGAAACAAGTCTTGTAGAAAAAATGAAGTATTTGAAAATCCACAAAAGTTAAAAAATGCAATTTATTCTGACAGAAAATACATAAGCGCTTTCACTGTGCTAAGAAGACCACTTCATCAGACAGTTACATTGTTTCAAATAAAGCCCTTTTGAATTCTAAACAATACATCACATGACCTTCAATGTGCTTGCACCTTAAAGGGATATGTCCCTTAGCATGTCGCTCATGATGTTAAAATAGTATTTAGTATCGTATAAAAAACATTTCTTAATAGACACATCACTCCTATAAAAATGACTCAAATAATGAAATTAATACATTAATACTAACAATAATAAATATGATGTAATAAAAAATTAAATCAAAATAAACAACTGCCTCCAAATAAACATATTAGCAGCAGCCTGTGATGTTTATAAAGCAACATCTACAGTTGCGGTAATTCTATAAGTAAAAAATATATACATAAAAAATATCAAAGTGCTACGCCACTTAGCAGGTATTGATAAAATATATAGAGCAGATATTTAAGAAACATATATTTTGTGCACCCCTAGTGCCTCAGTCTCCGTGCCCTCAGCATAGGTTTAAGGGGTACATTATCATTGAGACCCATAGCTTGATGGGCACCCAACCTTAAAATCCACTCTAATTCAACCACCTCAGTACGGTTTGTTATACCACCACCATGCATATCATCATGTATAACATGTAAGACTTGAAACAGAAAAGTGTGATTTTCATCTGTCTGTAAAGTGAGTTTAGCCAAAACACTATATTCATAGCATTTACGAGTGCGATAAATATGATCTCTAATCCTTTCTTTAATGCTTCTATTAGTTTTCCCTACGTAAAATTTAAAACACCTACAGCAGTGAGCCAAATAAACAACATTCCTGGTAGAGCAACTGGCACTAGCCCTAATACTCCATAGGTGACATGTTTCAGGGTGCCGAAAATATCTGGACTCATCAATAAATTGACAAAAATTACAATGATTACACTTTGTTGTACCACTAGATCCCAAAATAGATGGAACCTTTACCCTCTGATGACACAATCTTTGTTTTAAATTCCTCATATTGCTGTACACAAATCTTGGACCTCTTTCCAAGAATTCTGAGAACCTAGTGTCTGTCTCCAAAATACGCCAATTGTTGATGATAACATTTCTCATATCATTCACCCCTTTAGCATATGGTAGCACTATGGGTGGACACATATTTCTTTGATCCACATGTTTTTTGTTTATGGGAATATTTTCTGAAAAAATAGGGTCTACCCCTCCCCTCCCTTTCACTACGAACCTTGCGACAGACCGCTTCTAGTTCTACTTCTTTATAGCCCCTAGAAATAAATTCAGCTTTAAACTCATATAAATCTCTATCCAAGTTATGATCTTCATTTGTCAGCCTTGATGTTCTAAGTGCTTGTCCAGTGACTATGCTGCCAAAAATATGTTTGGGATGCATCTATCCCTATGTAAGTAAGATGGTCTATAACATTTCTTTCTGTGCATGCTGGTACTAATACTTCCTTCAACCTTCCTGATGTGTACATCCAAATAACTGATTTCTAGTGGGGAACATGTCATGGAAAATCTCAAGAATGTACTGCTGTTATTGAGAAGACAAACAGCATCCTCAAGGCTTTTCTTGTCACCCTTCCATGCAATAAACAAGTTATCGACAAAACATCGATATATGATGATATTTTCATTACATTTCCCAATCACATTCAAGTGTTCCCATTCAGACATGACCAGGTTCGCATAGGAATTGGCACAACTTGTGCCCATAGCTACACCTGATCTCTGCCAATAACAATCACCTTGAAATAAAAAGATGTTGTGCTCCAACACTATTTCAAGTAGCAAGCACAGAAGATCACAAAACACAATGGTAAACAAGCCACTTCTTTGCATGGCATTTTTGGCCATCGCAATACCTGTTTCATTTGGAATGCAGGTAAATAATGACACTATATCCAATGTAACCAAGTAGTCAACATCATTTGCCGATCTATTATTGAAAATGACAAACAACTCCCTCAAGAAATGTTCTGTGTCCCTGAGGATGACCTCACTCAATGTTAGCACTTTTTTAAGTTGTTTATCCAAAAAGATGGACATTGCCTCAGTTAGCCAGCTCCCTCCTGCTACACTAGGTCTAAACTCAGATCTAGTGGGATTCTTGTGTATTTTTGGCAACCCGTTAATACTGGGTACCACTGGAGACTCAATTGTAAAATACTCAAGAAGATCTTTATCTATTATGCCAATCCTATAACATTCAGTGAGACAGTTATCAACTTCATGTTTCATGACATCAACAGTACTAATATCAACTTTTGTATAAGCATTTGTATCAGAGAGCATAGCTGCCATTTTAATAGTGTAATATTCAGAGTCAAGTATAACAATAGGACCTCCCTTGTCAGCCGGTCGAATAGTGATGGAAGGATTCATGGCCAGTTGATCCATAGCTTTCCATTCCTCACTAGTTAAACTGTCATGTTCACTCTTGTTAGATTTGTTGACAAATTGCTGGAATTGTTTATCACATACCGCTAAAAACACATTAAAAGCGGATGGAAAATTGGTGCATAAACACTAGGTTTGTGAAAAACAAAATGTCATCAGTTACATTATCAGCTATTAAGTCGGAGTTCTTAAAAACAGGCCCCGTAAGGCTAAATTGTGCAAAAAAAAAAGACGTAAATTTAACATACAACCCACTTGTTCAACCCGCAAGGCAGGAATAAATGATAAGCCTTTGGATAGTACAGAACACTCATCCTTGGTCAAGTTATACTGGGAAATGTTCCATACTAAGTCATGGACTCCAAGCCCCACATTTTCTTCAGGGAACGATTGTGATGGCCAGTTGGTGGATCTTTCCGCTTCTGGCCCTTCAATTCGTCTTGACCAAATGAATTCCTCCTTCCCATTCAAAATGGAAGTGGAAGCCCTGGAAAATCCTGCTGGTGCTGATCCACTATGAATTTTCTTCGCACCACTGGATCTGGATCTAAAGGTAGATACATCGCCGATAAATTGGTTGCAATTTCTAATTCCAATGATGGTGTGGAATACACCGATACAGGTGGAGGTGGTGAAATCACGCCACCTAATGATATGTCGGTGATCCCTAAGTCTAGATTATTTCCTGCATTATTGATTACCTCACTATTAGCGAGGTTCAAGCCTTGATTCAAGGAAGGTGCTAGTATCAGTCCAGACGACAATTCACTATGTTCATTGGTCATCATATTCTTGTTGTTAGCACCATCCCTCTGTGGCCTCTGTTGCCTATAAGCCAATTTTGACCTAGGCCATGCGAATACATGTTGGTTTGTGAAGTCAGTAATATCAGGGACTAATTTTTTCTTTTTTATATCCAACAGTCGCTTCTCATAACTATCCACCTTCTCAATAATTTAATTTAAAAATATTTCAGTGTCAGCAGTTCCTATGCATGTATCTAACTCATGCTGTTGCTCACCTATTTGATGTCCAAGTTCTACTTCCATCGGTGACAAAAAAATCAATCAACAATCTCAGATATGCTCGTCCTGTGTCCAAGTTAATTCTCTGCCAATGGGCAAGCAAATCAGGATACATATTGCCACAGGAAGGCATGCTCAGAACCCTTAGTCCTCTTGGTATCACCTGGCATTCCAAACATGCCTCTAAATGGAATCTCTGACATTGTAAGCGTTTAAATTTATATAAATTATTTTCCAGGCCTCTCTTGATGTCTCGTACCTTGATGTTGGGTGGTGGCATCACATCTTGTCCATTCATTGGCATTATTTCACCAGAACACAACGGATTGTGTTTAAAATTCAAAAAATCATCCAAGCGACTGTTTAAAAGCTTAACACCCAAGTCCATATTTTTCTTTGCCATGTTGATCCCAAACCAAGCGAAAAACAAATGAAACAAAAACCAGTCCAACTGTGTAATAGTGAAAAACAAATCCCAGTAGCCAGCAGAAACAAGTCTTGTAGAAAAAATTAAGTATTTGAAAATCCACAAAAGTTAAAAAATGCAATTTATTCTGACAGAAAATACGTAAGCGCTTTCACGGTTCTAAGAAGACCGCTTCATCAGACAGTTACATTGTTTCAAATAAAGCCCTTTTCAATTCTATACAATACATCACATGACCTTATAGGGATATGTCCCTTAGCATATCACTCATGATGTTAAAACAGTATTTAGTATTGTATAAAATAAACATTTCTTAATAGACACATCACTCCTATAAAAATGACTCAAATAATGAAATTAATACATTAATACTAACAATAATAAATATGATGTAATAAAAAATTAAATCAAAATAAACAACTGCATCCAAATAAACATATTAGCAGCAGCCTGTGATGTTCATAAAGCAACATCTACAGTTGCGGTAATTCTATAACTAAAAATATATACATAAAGTATATCAAAGTGCTACGTCACTTAGCAGGTATTGATAAAATATATAGAGCATATATTTAAGAAACATATATTTAGTGCACCCCTAGTGCCTCAGTCTCCGTGCCTTCAGCATAGGTTTAAGGGGTACATTATCATTGAGACCCATAGCTCAATGGGCACCCGACCTTAAAATCCACTCTAATTCAACCACCTCAGTACGGTTTGTTATACCACCACCATGGATATCATCATGTATAACATGTAAGACTTGAAACAGAAAAGTGTGATTTTCATCTGTCTGTAAAGTGAGTTTAGCCAAAGCACTATATTCATACCCTTTACGAGTGCAATAAATATGATCTCTAATCCTTTGTTTAAGACTTCTATTAGTTTTCCCTACGTAAAATTTAAAACACCTACAGCAGTGAGCCAAATAAACAACATTCCTGGTAGAGCAACTGGCACTAGCCCTAATACTCCATAGGTGACATGTTTCAGGGTGCCGACTTTCCAAGAATTCTGAGAACCTAGTGTCTGTCTCCAAAATATGCCAATTGTTGATGATAACATTTCTCATACCATTCACCCCTTTAGCATATGGTAGCACCATGGGTGGACACATATTTCTTTGATCCACATGTTTTTTGTTTATGGGAATATTTTCTGAAAAAATAGGGTCTACCCCTCCCCTCCCTTTCACTATGAACCTTGCGAAAGGCCGCTTCTAGTTCTACTTCTTTATAGCCCCTAGAAATAAATTCAGCTTTAAGTTCATATAAATATCTATCCAAGTTATGATCTTCATTTGTCAGCCTTGATACTCTAAGTGCTTGTCCAGTGACTATGCTACCAAAAATATGTTTGGGATGCATTTATCCCTATGTAAGTAAGATGGTCTATAACATTTCTTTCTGTGCATGCTGGTACTAATACTTCCTTCAACCTTCTTGATGTGTACATCCAAATAACTGATTTCTAGTGGAGAACATGTCATGGAAAATCTCAAGAATGTACTGTTGTTATTGAGATGACAAACAGCATCCTCAAGGCTTTTCTTGTCACCCTTCCATGCAATAAACAAGTCATCGACAAAACGTCGATATATGATGATATTTTCATTACATTTCCCAATCACATTCAAGTGTTCCCATTCAGACATGACCAGGTTCGCATATGAATTGGCACAACTTGTGCCCATAGCTACACCTGATCTCTGCCAATAACAATCACCTTGAAATAAAAAAATGTTGTGCTCCAACACTATTTCAAGTAGCAAGCACAGAAGATCACAAAACACAATGGTAAACAAGCCACTTCTTTGCATGGCATTTTTGGCCATCGCAATACCTGTTTCATTTGGAATGCAGGTAAATAATGACACTATATCCAGTGTAACCAAGTAGTCAACATCATTTGCCGATCTATTATTGAAAATGACAAACAGGTCCCTCAAGAAATGTTCTGTGTCCTTGAGGATGACCTCACTCAATGTTAGCACTTTTTTAAGTTGTTTATCCAAAAAGATGGACATTGCCTCAGTAAGCCAGCCCCCTCCTGCTACAATAGGTCTAAACTCAGATCTAGTGGGATTCTTGTGTATTTTTGGCAACCCATTAATACTGGGTACCACTGGAGACTCAATTGTAAAATACTCAAGAAGATCTTTATCTATTACGCCAAGCCTATAACATTCAGTGAGACAGTTATCAACTTCATGTTTCATGACATCAACAGTACCAATATCAACTTTTGTATACGCATTTGTATCAGAGAGCATAGCTGCCATTTTAATAGTGTAGTATTCAGAGTCAAGTATAACAATAGGACCTCCCTTGTCAGCCGGTCGAATAGTGATGGAGGGATTCATGGCCAGTTGATCCATAGCTTTCCATTTCTCACTAGTTAAATTGTCATGTTCACTCTTGTTAGATTTGTTGAGAAATTGCTGGAATTGTTTATCACATACCGCTAAAAACACATTAAAAGCAGATGGAAAATTGGTGTATAAACACTAGGTTTGTGAAAAAATAAAATGTCATCAGTTACATTATCAGCTATTAAGTCGGAGTTCTTAAAAAGGCTCCGAAGGGCTAAATTGCGCAAAAAAGATGTAAATTTAACATACAACTCACTTGTTCAACACGCAAGGCAGGAATAAATGATAAGCCTTTGGATAGTACTCATCCTTGGTCAAGTTATATTGGGAAATGTTCCATACTAAGTCATGGACTCCAAACCCCACATTTTCTTCAGGGAACAATTGTGTTGGCCAGTTGGCGGATCTTTCCGCTTCTGACCCTTCAATTCGTCTTGACCAAATTAATTCCTCCTTCCCATTCGAAATGGAAGTGGAAGCCCTGGAAAATCCTGCTGGTGCTGATCCACTATGAATTTTCTTCGCACCACTGGATCTGGATCTAAAGGTAGATCCACCGCCGATAAATTGGTTGCAATTTCTAATTCCAATGACGGTGTTGAATACACCGATATAGGTGGCAGTGGTGAAATCACTCCACCTGATGATATCTCGGTGACCTCTGAGTCTAGATTATTTCCTGCATTATTGATTACCTCACTATTAGCGAGGTTCAAGCCTTGATTCAAGGAAGGTGCTAGTATCAATCCAGACGACAATTCACTATGTTCATTGGTCATCATATTCTTGTTGTTAGTACCATCCCTCTGTGGCCTCTGTTGCCTACAAGCCAATTTTGGCCTAGGCCATGCGAATACATGTTGGTTTGTCAAGTCGGTAATATCACGGACTAATTTTTTCTTTTTTATATTCAACAGTCGCTTCTCATAACTATCCACCTTCTCAATAATTTCATTTAAAAATATTTCAGTGTCAGCAGTTCCTATGCATGTATCTAACTCATGCTGTTGCTCACCTATTTGATGTCCAAATTCTACTTCCATTGGTGACAAAAAAATCAATCAACAATCTCATATATGCTCGTCCTGTGTCCAAGTTAATTCTCTGCCAATGGGCAAGCAAATCAGGATATATATTGCCACAGGAAGGCATGTTCAGAACCCTTAGTCCTATTGGTATCACCTGGCATTCCAAACATGCCTCTAAATGGAATCTCTGACATTGTAAGCGTTTAAATTTATATAAATTATTTTCCAGGCCTCTCTTGATGTCTCGTACCTTGATGTTGGGTGGTGGCATCACATCTTGTCCATTCATTAGCATTATTTCACCAGAACACAACGGATTGTGTTTAAAATTCAAAAAATCATCTAAGCGACTGTTTAAAGGCTTAACACCCAAGTCCATATTTTTCTCTGCCATGTTGATCCCAAACCAAGCGAAAAACAAATGAAACAAAAACCAGTCCAACTGTGTAATAGTGAAAACCAAATCCCAGTAGCCAGCAGAAACAAGTAGAATTAAGTATTTGAAAATCCACAAAAGTTAAAAAATGCAATTTATTCTGACAGAAAATACGTAAGCGCTTTCACGGTTCTAAGAAGACCGCTTCATCAGACAATTACATTGTTTCAAATAAAGCCCTTTTGAATTCTACACAATACATCACATGACCTTAAAGGGATATGTCCCTTAGCATATCACCCATGATGTTAAAACAGTATTTAGTATTGTATAAAAAAACATTTCTTAATAGACACATCACTCCTATAAAAATGACTCAAATAATGAAATTAATACATTAATACTAACAATAATAAATATGATATAATAAAAAATTAAATCAAAATAAACAACTGCATCCAAATAAACATATTAGGAGCAGCCTGTGATGTTCATAAAGCAACATCTACAGTTGCGGTAATTCTATAACTAAAAATATATACATAAAGTATATCAAAGTGCTACATCACTTAGCAGGTATTGATAAAATCTATAGAGCATATATTTAAGAAACATATATTTAGTGCACCCCTAGTGCCTCAGTCTCCGTGCCTTCAGCATAGGTTTAAGGGGTACATTATCATTGAGACCCATCGCTCGATGGGCACCCAACCTTAAAATCCACTCTAATTCAACCACCTCAGTACGGTTTGTTATACCACCACCATGCATATCATCATGTATAACATGTAAGACTTGAAACAGAAAAGTGTGATTTTCATCTGTCTGTAAAGTGAGTTTAGCCAAAGCACTATATTCATAGCCTTTACGAGTGCAATAAATATGATCTCTAATCCTTTCTTTAAGACTTCTATTAGTGTTCCCTACATAACATTTAAAACACCTACAGCAGTGAGCCAAATAAACAACATTCCTGGTAGAGCAACTGGCACTAGCCCTAATACTCCATAGGTGACATGTTTCAGGGTGCCGAAAATATCTGGACTCATCAATAAATTGACATTACCACTAGTTCCCAAAATAGATGGAACCTTTACCCTCTGATGACACAATCTTTGTTTTAAATTCCTCATATTGCTGTACACAAATCTTGGACCTCTTTCCAAGAATTCTGAGAACCTAGTGTCTGTCTCCAAAATATGCCAATTGTTGAAGATAACATTTCTCATATCATTCACCCCTTTATCATATGGTAGCACTATGGGTGGACACATATTTCTTTGATCCACATGTTTTTTGTTTATGGGAATATTTTCTGAAAAAATAGGGTCTACCCCTCCCCTCCCTTTCACTATGAACCTTGCGACAGGCCACTTCTAGTTCTACTTCTTTATAGCCCCTAGAAATAAATTCAGCTTTAAGTTCATATAAATCTCTATCCAAGTTATGATCTTCATTTGTCAGCCTTGATATTCTAAGTGCTTGTCCAGTGACTATGCTACCAAAAATATGTTTGGGATGCATCTATCCCTATATAAGTAAGATGGTCTATAACATTTCTTTCTGTGCATGCTGGTACTAATACTTCCTTCAACCTTCCTGATGTGTACATCCAAATAACTGATTTCTAGTGGGGAACATGTCATGGAAAATCTCAAGAATGTACTGTTCTAATTGAGATGACAAACAGCATCCTCAAGGCTTTTCTTGTCACCCTTCCATGCAATAAACAAGTCATTGACAAAACGTCAATATACGATAATATTTTCATTCCATTTCCCAATCACATTCAAGTGTTCCCATTTTCAAGTGTTCCCATTCAGACATGACCAGGTTCGCATATAAATTGGCACAACTTGTGCCCATAGCTACACCTGATCTCTGCCAATAACAATCATCTTGAAACAAAAAGATGTTGTGCTCCAACACTATTTCAAGTAGCAAGCACAGAAAATCACAAAACACATTGGTAAACAAGCTACTTTTTTGCATGGCATTTTTGGCCATCGCAATACCTGTTTCATTTGGAATGCAGGTAAATAATGACACTACATCCAATGTAACCAAGTAGTCAACATCATTTGCTGATCTATTATTGAAAATGACAAACAAGTCCCTCAAGAAATGTTCTGTGTCCTTGAGGATGACCTCACTCAGTGTTAGCACTTTTTTAAGTTGTTTATCCAAAAAGATGGACATCGCCTGAGTAAGCCAGCCCCCAACTGCTACAATAGGTCTAAACTCAGGTCTAGTGGGATTATTGTGTATTTTTGGCAACCCGTTAATACTTGGTACCACTGGAGACTCAATTGTAAAATACTCAAGAAGATCTTTATCTATTATGCCAAGCCTATAACATTCAGTGAGACAGTTATCAATTTCATGTTTCATGACATCAACATTACTAATATCAGCTTTTGTATAAACATTTGTATCAGAGAGCATAGCTGCCATTTTAATAGTGTAATATTCAGAGTCAAGTATAACAATAGGACCCCCCTTGTCAGCCGGTCGAATAGTGATGGAGGGATTCATGGCCAGTTGATCCATAGCTTTCCATTCCTCACTAGCTAAATTGTCTAGTTTTGTCAATGTGTATAACTATATTAGAGGTGACTGATGATTCCAACCATAATGCTAGGTATCTAAAGGAATTGACATTCTCAATGTAAATACTGTTCACAGATTTAATATGGAAGGAGTTCGTGAGTTTGGCAAGTCTAGGTTTTGTCCCAAAGTTAATCCATTTCGTCTTGAATGAGTTACTGAGTAGATTTTCGTAACTAATCCAGCTAGAAAAGTAAGCTGAAGTTGGCTTGAAGTTGGTGTTCCAGGGCTTGAACTGAGTTGGAGTGGAACAGGAAAGTACTGTCTGCATACTGCAAGAATGGGAGCTGATGCAGGTCATAGCTGAGTTTGCTGATAAAAATGAAAGCAGTACAGGAGCCAGAATTGAACCCTATGGCACATTTTTGCTGAAAGGGTCTTTAGTAAGATGGGTAATATGATTTTGATTTTAAAGTCCACAATAGAGTGGTAAATGCCAAACTTTAATGTTACATCTGGTCTTATGCCCAGTCCTAGCACATGGATTATGAGGAGGAGTGGTCTACAAGGTCAAAACATTTGGTAAGGTTGGGAAAGAGTGCACCTGTAAAGAAGCCTTTGTCCGTGTTAAGGAATATTTCCTCTGTAAGTATCCAATTTGCAGTCATGGTACTATTCCTCTAGAAGCCATGTTGTTTGAGAGGAAACTGTTTGCATAGTTGGATAAAATCAAACAATTCTACGTAAATTAATTTTTCAGCCATCTTACCTAAGGTGACTAAGATGGAGATTGGATGAAAATGTGAGGTGCTGTTACGTGTTACTTATGTATGAGGCATATGTTGCAGATGTGTAAGAGTGAGGTTGAGAGAAATTTTCTACAGTATCATATAAACCAGAGGTATATATTTACACTCTCTGTTGGTGCATGTAGTGAAATTCTTTGAGGAGTGGTAGGAATGTTTTCCCTAAGTCTAAAATAGAAAGGAGGGATGAAAGGCAGGGGAGTTGGTGCATTGTCTAAAGATGAGGATTGTTGAGATGTATGATTTGAGAGTAGTAAAGTCTTTAAGGATGCCTGTAAAGGTTAAGGGGAAGCATGGGGCATTTGACAAAGAGTGTGTGTCTCAACCAGTTAGGCAATTAACTTCCCTAAAATTTTGGTTTATTCATTAGTAAATTTTGTTTAGATCTGAAAAAGTTGGTTTTGTGCCATCATATTGATTGTTCTGTAGAGTTTCATAATTTGGTGGACTGTAAGCATGTGTTCGGTGTGTTGAGGTTGTATTTACATGTATGTAGGCATTGTCTCAAAGTCTTAGAGGAGGGTCTTAAGTTAACCCAGTATTTTGGTAGTTAAGGGAAAGACTGTATCTTGTATATTTGGGTCTATGTCATATATTATATTCGAACGTCCAAAATGTCGAATACCATATGTCCGAGACCATATGGTCGACATTTGGAAATTCGAATACATCATAAAAAAAAAAAAAGAAAAAAAAAAAGAAAAGAAAAACATACTTTAACAGTGCGAGCAGGCAAGCCCCCCTGCACCCCCCACCCCCCAGCTTAAATAAATAAAAAATAAGAATCCAGGCCACAAGTGCAAGGCATAAAAAGCTTTATGTATAAGGGCTTTCGTCTAGAAAAGACTTCTTCAGATACAATAAAGAACAGGTGCTACATACTACTTAAATAGCTCTTCACAGATACATTCAATTGAAATTTAAAGAAACACTCACAGTGAAAATGTGGAACATTAATAAAAAATATATACATTAAAACATTTTTGTTACTGTGCATGAATATAAAAAGTATAACAATCATATCCATGCATGTTGAACATCAAAACACAAACATATATACAAAAAAAATATTAACTAAAACATTATACATAAAAAACAGAATGGCCTTTATACTCTGACCGCTTTTGCTATCAGAACTGGTTTTATATTGACATATTCATTCAAGCCAGGTGGAACATTGGCCTTTAACTTAAGCTGCCATTTTAATTCTCTATTTAGCAATATGTTTTTGTTGTCCCCCCCTCTGGCATTATTTCTGATGACATCAATAATGCCAAACTTGAAACCACAAAAAGATGTACATGACTCTGAGTGTTTGAACAATGCGCAGGTATCTTTACCTGTCCGTATGCCATAAATATGTTCGTATATTCTATCTTTGAATGCTCTCTCAGTTTTTCCTATATAAAACGCAGAGCATCTTACACAAACAGCAAGATAAACCAACATCTTAGTTCTACAGTTGCCTTTACAAAATTTCACAAAACTGTTCAGCCCATTATTCAATCTAATGTGTTTCCCTAATGATGTGTGGACACTGGCTACAACGTCCACATGGAATAGTAGCTTTGTTTATTATCTGAACATTGTTATCTATTTGTTCAAACATTTTCTTAAATTTTTTTCCTATCCTGTATATGAAAGTGGGTTTAGATCCCACTGCTTCAAAAAGATCTTTGTTAGTTTTTAACACACTCCAGTTATTACTGATAATTCTAATGAACATATCAGAAAACGTAGAAAATTCTGTGATACATGCCCCCTGAAAATGTTTTACATCCCTGTTTTGTGTACCTGTGCTAGCAAATGGTTGACCCAACAAGGGCTTATACTTCTTACCCCATTCTTCGTAAACCCCTCCAAGTATTTCACATACCAAACTTAAAGGATATCCCCTTTCAATAAACTTTTCACCCAAGAAAATGAATTCTCTTTTCAAATCACTAAACTCTGAGGTCATCCTCGCTATTCTAACTGCTTGTCCCTTTCTGAGACTTCTTTTTTGAAATGCAGGGTGAGGACTCTCATAGTGTAAATAACTATTACACCAAGTGTCTTTACGGTAAATTTTGGATTTGAACCCCTTGTTTGTTTTGAAAAGTGTAATGTCGAGATAGTTAATAGTATCATTGTGCCATATATGTGTGAAGGAGAGAAAATTGGTACTTTCATTCAGATGTTGCATAAACAATGCAAGAACTTCTTTATTCCCTTTGCATAGAATAAAAATATCATCAAGAAATCTAAGATAAAGTTTTATATTTTCTTGGAATGGACTACCAAACACGTACCTGTTCTCCCATTCCAACATAACTAAATTGGCATAGATGGGGGCACAAGCTGCCCCCATAGCTACCCCCACTAACCTGCTGGAAATATTCTCCCTGAAAACTGATGTAATCGTAATCAAGGACAGTTTCCAAAAGTTCCAAAATAAGTGAAATCTGATACCTATATATATAGGTATATATATATATATATATATATATATATATATATATATATATATATATGATATAATTTGTATCCCTTTAATTTTGAGTTTAGTCTTGTGACTTTTTCCAAGTGCACTTTTTTGGTTGGCTTAATGAAGTCATATGATGTTTAAAATGCTTTATTTAAATGTGGATGAAATTTTTAAATGTTATCTGATAAAGTTACTGTACCTACATTAACGAAAAGTGCTTCATTAAATACTTTGTTTTTACTACTGGACTTAGTTTGTGACTGTTTCCACTGTGCCATTACAGAACTATAAGAATCAATCAGAGAAGGTTAGAAAGGATAGGGAGGATACATTGGATAAGCAATTCACAAAGAAACAATAGGGGATATGTGTTTGTCTCCCAAATATGCAACAAAATATAGAAGATTTAGGATTATTGCTTGGAAATGTTTACATATATATTTTTATACCCCAAGTAGACTCCGTAGGATTTTTCCTAAGGTAGACAGCAAATGCTGGAGGTGTGATTGGGAAGAAATAGGTAATTGGGAACATATTTTCTGTGAGTGTAATGAGCTGGCAGACTTTAAAGATTCCCTGCAGAAAAATATTTCAGAGATACTGGGTGAACAAATTGGTGTAACTAAGAAAATTATTTTTTTCTGAGCTATGATACAGAATTGGAATTGCCTGCATATAGTAAGGCCTTGCTGAGTCCAATTATGGTGGCTACCAAGAAAGCAATTACTGGAAAATAGAAATCAAAGTCTAAACCAATTATACTAGAACTAGTTAATAGAGTAATAGAAAGAAAACAGCTGAAACTGGGATTTTTAGAAAAGGGTAGGAGCAAATTACATAGGAAAAAAATGGAAACTGTGGGATCAATACATACAGGGGAGGAATGAGGTTTAAAAGAAGGCAGGATTTGAATGAGACTGACAATGATTGGGTAGACTATAAGTGATGTATAATGTTTGCAACTAAAATTATGTCAATATGGTTTGTAATGTAAAGTGCTTGCAACTAAGATTATGTCAGTATGGTCTGTTTTCATTTATGTCATAAGTGATAATTTAATAAAGATGTTGCTTGTTTAAAAAAATAATATTTTTCAGACATTATTTCTAAACAAATTAGGCTACTGAATAAACCTGGGTTCTGCTAGAATTATTTCTGAGTAAGCTAGGCCAGAATACATTTGTGTTACATGAGACATGCTGTGTAGCTGTATGTTGCAAGTTTAGATAAGGAGGTACATCTCTGTTTTTGTTACAGACAAAGAAATATTATGGAACATTTCCTGACTAGAAGAAGGAGTTGGAAACATGGACAATCTGTCATTGTTTCTTGTCCTTGCTTTTATTACAAGTTCTGTAATGAATGCAGCATTCTTTGTCTAATGGAAAATAATAGGTGAGGTTATGACAATCTTCTCATAGTTATGAGAACATTTGAAATGTAATAGTGTAAGCCATCACTAGCTGAAGAATATGAATTATGATGGGAAAGAATGCTCCAGACAATGCTACTTAAGCTGGCCAGTACTTTGTTTCATGTACTTAAGTTAGTCTTTGTAGTCTGCCATATTAAATACTGTTATGAAATAATAAAGCTTTTTGCCACAAACTCATTTTATGCCTCTCCGGATTTACTGATGACAGACAGTGTTCTAGAACTCGTAACAGTATTTTAGTGTGGGCATGGAACGTGAAATGTATGTTACCACGATGACTTGGTGTGGAGTGGTTTTGTAATTTTAAGGGGAAGAACAAAGTGAGGAAATAGTGGCAGGATGGTTTGTAATATGTGTTTGAGTCCAGTAGGTGGCTGGGAAATTGGGAGTGGGAAGACAGCAAAGCAGACTACACCTCCTGTGTTAGCAGGAGGCAAGCAGACTGTACAAACACAGAACCTCCAATTTGCTGAAGCAGGATGTAGATCAGGTAGGTAAAGCAATGCTTGAGCTGAGTATCATAAAAATATTTAAGTAACCCATAAAAAAGTGCAGTAAATGTTGCTTTTCCCAATAGTTATGTGAAACATGACCTCCAGCATATAGAGAAAAACAATTGCACACTAAAGAATTCAGCAAATGTAAATTGCCAACTTGACCAAGATGAACTCAAAGATAAGAGAAATCTCTGGTACACTACAACTTGGAAGTGGAGTTTAACAAATGTTTCCCTATAAGCAGAAATGCAGCAGGTAAGTTTGCTTGCGTCTGTACTCTATATTACAATATAATGCATACCTAGAGGTCTTTTTTAGATTCAATATTTCCCTTTCAGCTATGCAATATGACAGCTGGCAATTGAGGTAAGCAGTTATGCTCTGTTAAAATAAAGGAAGGTTGATACTATTCACAGAACTTCACAGAGCATCAATTCCCTTAGTGTGGTACATTAGCATCATTGTAGAAATACAGATCTATAATAGTACAACAGAGATTAGAGTTACAAAAAAGCAGGTATCTCAAGAAGTAAGGAAGTGAAGAAAGAATGAGCTAAAATTAGAAATAACTAAAAGGGGGTAAAATCAGCATAATGAGTCAGTATTATTGAGGCTAAGAAAAGCCTGTGTTGAGATATATACTTAAAAGTAGTTAATATCAAGCTAAAACATGTGTAAGCACTACAGAAAATACAGTAACACTTGCATAAGTAATTGTGACTCGGTGTCTCATGAACATATAAAATGCCATGTATAGCTAAATAATAACTGACATAACATTTGATATCTCAATTCAGCTGCATGTATAATAACATGAAAGAGGCCAAATCCATTCAATTCAGTACAATCTCAATGTATTAGACAGATGTAAGAAAAGCTGAGCACCCTTCCATATGATACAAGTAACTATGTAAACTGTCAGTAATACAAACACTTAGCATGAAAAAGCAGTTTAAAGCCAGTACTTCAATATACTACAGGTGTAAAACACTCTATACACAGTAAAATCTATGCAAAACTTGGTACACACAGACCTTGGTGAGCAACATACAGTTACAAATTGCAGAGATTAGAGTTGTGTCCAAAGATAGAGGGATTTGGAAGCAATATAACAGAAAAAAATCAAATAAAGTGGGTCCCAATTGTTAGATGTAGTCCAGGAAACAAAAGATAAAATGTAATATAAAATTTACCATGAACATACATTTAGCAACAGGACTGTCCGCTAGTCCATTATCGGGATCACTCAACTAATATAACAATGAAAGATTTTATCTACTTGTTTTGTCTCTCTAATGTCTTTAAATTTAAAAGGCAACTAACCGAAAGGTGGTCATTTAAACCAGGCCAGGTATTTGCATTTAAATAAATCTGCCAGTATAGTTCATGTTTTTCGAGTAATAATGGCCAAGGGTCCCCCCTTTCATTTACATGTAGTTTCTCAATAATGAAGAATTTAAATGCAAATATCTGGCCTGGTTTAAATGATCATCTTTCTATTAGTTGCCTTTTAAAATTAGTTGAGTGATCCTGCTAATGGACTAGCGGACAGTCCTACTGCTACATAAATGTATGTTCATGGTAAATCTGATTTACTAATTCTCCAAGAGACATTCAAGCTTTAATATATTATAATGGCTTAAATATATCCACTTACACATTTTTACATTTTATATTTTTGATTATATCCTAGAACATATTGGACATTAATAGTGTACATTATATATTATGTTTACTTAATCTGGTTTATGAAAGTATGCTTACTATAATGTTAAGAACCTCTATTGGTTAAAACCAGAGTTAGCACCTTAAGGTTTAAATGATAGGTTCTGTTTTGCGGAACACTGATAGGTAGTAAAGTGGTTTCATATTCTTACCAAACCAAAATGAGTGGTGTAGGCAAGAGAGCCAGTGACAGATTATAAATTTCTAGTATGTTCCATGAAATGCTGATTGGATAAACAATGACTGGTCCAAAACTGACTTCCTGATGTTACTGCATTCAAACGACTGGTGCTACTTGTAGAACTAGTGACTTGTTGTAAAGAGATTTCCTAGTACATTTTTAAAAACGATGATTGGATTAAATGAAAAGCCTGTCAGTCAAGTGCTTTTAACTTTTTTATTTAAATTTAATGTTTTATATTGTACTTATTTTGATGAAGTTTTACAACTGAATAAAACAAAAGTGCTAAACTTATTAATATACCATTGGTCGGTGTCGTTTACAACAACAATAAGTGAGCTACGAGCCGTAGTTGGAGTCTCTGTGGATGGGTAGTTATAAAGGCCACGGTGGTCGTTAGCCTAGTATATAACTATGAACTTATGAATCTACTGTCAAGCCAGGCATGGCAAGGCTTACCAGACAGTAGCTAGAAATTTCAATTTTGTATTCAAAACTTAAGATCGCAACCCTAGAGCATATATATATATATATATATATATATATATATATATTTTTTTTTTTTTTTTTAAGCAAACGAGTATTTGTAGTGCCATTGGTTGAGCTCTGCATCGGTACTGGCAGCTGCACTGTATCCCCCCATGACTTCCAAGTTATTCTTCTCTCCTCCCCTACCATAGTGTTTAAATTAGGCTGCATGTAAACTTATTTTAACTCCCCCTCCCCATTTTGTTAGTTACACTCCTGCCTTGTTAAATGTCTATCTAGTAGAGTATCTCCCTAGTCTAAATTCTCCTGATTTCTGCCTGCTTCTTTTGACTTTTGCATTTCTCCTAATTTCTGCCTGTTCCTTTTGACTGTAGGACTCGCTCATATTTTACTTACCTATCCTCCTGTTCCCAGGTCTCTGATTGCTTTTGTAGACTTTTTTATTGCTTTGTCTGGATACTGTGCCCTTCTTCTTTCCTGCCTTCCATCTATGTTCTTTACCCTTTAATAATTTCCAGTTTATCTACTTCCTGTGCTTCCCAACACCTGTTATTCTTTCCCTAGCCTGATCTCCTTCTCTACCCTATCCTGCTGTGCTATTATACCTTCCTATACCTAAGATTTTCTCCCTCTGCATTAAATCCATACTCTTCTGCCTCTCTGTATCCAGACTCACCTCCATAGCTCACTTGTTTTCTTAGGGAATCTTGTCACTTCTTGTAGTCACTCACTGTGGGTGTCAATCCGCTCCGTTCGCTCTCGCTACGCTTGGACTCACTACTCTCACCTCCCACTCCCATTCCCACCCACCCCCCATATCATTTATTTTATACCTAACCACTTGTCACCTCTTCCCCTTCCAGTTCCTCCCCAACACTGCACCTCACTTCTTGCCTCTATCAGAAAATCCCTCCCACCTCCCTCTCTCCTATTACAACTCCAATCAGATACACCTACAAATATCACCCTTGTATACATCCCACCTTTTCTTAAACTAATTAACATGTACTGCACACATCCAACCAAACTACTAAAAGCATCTATCTACACACTAATAGTCTTCAACCTACTCCTTCTTTCCAATCTGTCCTCCTACCACACGCAACTTGATAACCATACTCCATCCCCATGGCAAACAGAATCCACAGCTAATCTCATTAAACTAAAAAACTTTCCTATATCACCATCCAACCTTACCACACCCCAACCTTTCCTTTACTCATGCAAAAAAAACAACCATAAAAACTAACCCTCTCTCTTCACAAAAACAAACTAAAATAATTCACAAATTTACCAAACTCTATCTAAACCTACTCCAAAAACTCACTTGCAGTAGAGATGTCCACCCCAATCCAGGACCCAAAACACTTGTCAACCCTAACTCAAATCAGCTAAATCCTCTATACCACAGACCATCCTCATCTCTCTGCTTCCTAAACATTAATGCTAGAAGCATATTTAAGAAAATCCAGGACCTACATGCCCTATTGGCACTAATCAAATCAGATATTGTTGTGTTAACTGAAACAAGGCTCAAACCAAAACATCATGACAATGAGATTACCACTCCTGGCTACAATATTATCCGCAAAGACAGAGTAGAGAAAAAGGGAGGTGGTGTTGCAATAATATTCCAAAACCACCTCACCATAGAACAACTAGATTACAACACCCAAGATGTCAAAGATGTGGAACTAATCCTTGCCAAATTAAAAATAAACTCCAATAAACACATAGTTATTGCAGGTGGCTACATCCCACCAGGCAATAATATCACACAAATGGAAAACCTGCTTAACTGGATGTCCAACTCCATTCCACATAAAACCATATTATTAGGAGACTTTAATACTGACTGGCTCAACTGCTCCAGTCATAATCCCACTGCCTTTATAAACCTCCACAGGTTTACCCAAACTATAACCACCCCCACTAGAATTGACAAAACATCCAATCACCAGTGCATCTTGGACTGGATCCTGGTATCTGACCCCAATCTTACATAGCAATCTGGCTGTCTTCCAGATACCCTAAGTGACCACCATCCTACCTACCTAATTAGGAACAAATCCCAAACCATCAGCCAACCTATCCTCAGAGTAGTTCGTAACAAAAACACCTTCATACCTACTAACTTCATCAATGCACTAAAACACTGCAACTGGACACCTCTAAAGCAATTATCTCTAGACAAAGCAGTTGAGTACTTCAACACAACCTTTCTAAAAATCCTGGACCAATATGCACCCTCCCGAACCATTAGAATAAAAACTAATTATGCCCCATGGCTAACAAATCCCATTAAAACTATAATGAAAGAAAGGGACAACACCTGGTCTCAATATAAAAAAAACCACTACCTTAAGACAAAATTACCTACAGCTCCGGAACAAAGCCAAAAATCATATCAAACTAGACAAATCTAACTACTGTCAAAACCTACAAGAAAAATATGCTCATAACCCCAAAAAATTCTGGAACATAATAAATTGTATACTGCACCCAGGAAAGTCCACTACACCAATCCCTGTGCTACCAAATAATAGTGAAAACATACCCATACAATTTAATAGATTCTTCACTGAAACAGTCCAGACCCTTGCCAATGCCCAAAATAATAGTACTACCCACACCACACCAATAACTACCACAAGCCACCCCAATGCACAAAACAATACCCCCCGTTTTCAACTTCACCCAGTGTCCACCAAGGCAATTTCTAAACTCCTTAAGAAACTTAAACCAACCACTCTAGCAGCTGATAAGCTACCAGCAGACTTCGTTCAAATATCAACTGAAGCTATAGCCTATCCAGTCTCCATTATCATTAATAGATCTCTGTCAGAATGCAAAGTACCAGCCTCTTGGAAAACCTCCCATATCATCCCACTGCACAAAGGAGGTAACTCCTTAGAACTTACCAACTATCGCCCTATAGCTATCTTACCACCATTATCAAAAATATTAGAAAGAGAAGTTCATACTCAACGTATGCAATTCCTCCAGAATAACAACCTACAATTCATATCCCAGCATGGCTTTAGACCTTCCCACAGCACCACAACAACATTATTATCATTTACCAACATAGTTAACCACCGGAGAAACAAGTGTCTATTTACTTCTTCCATATTCTTAGACTTATCAAAAGCCTTTGACATGGTTAACCACAGCATGCTTCTTGCAACTCTATCTACCCTAAATATAAGTCCCTCCTCTGTATCATGGTTTAACAGCTATTTGTCAGATCGACAGCAAGCTGTCCTATGGCAAGACCAATTGTCCCCCCTGCTACCAGTAACTACAGGAGTCCCTCAAGGGTCTATCCTCGGCCCTCTGTTGTTTTCCCTATTTACTACCAGATATATTCATCCTTGTCAACTCCCTCAGTAGTATAATATGCTGATGACACAACCCTTATATGTGCCGCCCCCACCCTAAGTGAACTACAAACCCTAACCTTAAACACCTTCACCCTAGCCGAAACCTGGTTCACTAACATCAAACTTCTGCTTAACCCCCCCAAAAAAACAAACTAATTCTCTTTGGCCCAGGTAGATCTTTTCCCCTGAGCAACAACTTCATCATCAACTACAAAGAAAACATTCAAATTAGTCCAACCACACATTCCAAACTGCTAGGCATAGAGATAGACAATAACCTGAAATTCGACATCCACATAGCACAAACCATCAAGTTAATAAAAAGCTAGGCCTCCTCTACAGGAACAAACAGTTTATGACTAAACATACCAAAGTCACCATCGGTAGGACTCATCTCCTATTCACCCTCCTCTACGCCTCTGCCATCTTGATTAATCTACGCCACACCAAACTGAATAAAATGGAATCTTGCTATAATAAGATTGCCAAGTTTGCATCTGATACTTCTTACAGGTCCCACCATTGTCTATCCCTAAAACAGCTTAACTGGCTTCAGTTGCCTCATATACTCATGCTCAATCAACTCTCTACAGCTCACAAGCTCTACTATCTCCCAGAGTTAACCCTAGCACTTCAGCATTTAATACAGCCCCACATTCCCACTAGAGCCCTACATTCTAACAGCCAGAACCTAATAACTGTCATCCAACATAAAAAGAACGCTGGTAAATCACTCTTTGCCAGCACCATTGCCAAAACCTGGAACATACTACCAATCCATATAACTTCTAGCACCTCCTTCAATCATTTCAAGAAACTCCTTAAAACCCACTAGTTAACGAACTGGCTATGCTCATGTTACACTCCAGGTTAAATCTAACTGTGTCACATGTTCAGATAAGTATCAACAGATTTGCCCTAAAAAGCTTGTAAACCCAGATACTGGAAAAAAAAAACTTTATTTTTTTTAAGTTTTTGACTATGTACATCAATGTTTTTACTATGTACCTCAATGACTGTCTACTGTACTAACTAAAACTGTTAACTTCTAACCTTTTATGTATTAAAATCAATTGTATGTTCTATATTTTCTTCTCTCATGTACTGCATTCTATTGTACTGTGGAGCTTTTCTCCCGGGGCCTCCGCTGAAAATGGACCTGTATCCAGTCAGACTTTCCCAGTAAACAAATGTAAATAAATAAATATATATATATAAATATATATATATATATATATATATATATATATATATATTTTTTTTTTTTTTTTTAATGAGTAATATTTAAGAAAGCTGGACCATGTCACCTTCTCAAGTTAAATAAAAAATAGTGCAACTGCTCTGAAAGGCCATTTTAAGTCTAGTTAATAACTTGAGGTCTGAATCAAATCCCGTACCTTGTGTTTTATGAGGTAAAGACCTTAAACATATACTAAACCCAACTCATCAGATAGTGAGAAAGGATAAGAATCAAACCCTGTACTCTATGAGGTAAAGACCTTAAACATATACTAAACCCAACTCATCAGATAGTGAGAAAGGATAAGAATCAAACCCTCTATTATATGTCTGTGAGATAAACACCTTAACCATTATGCCAACCCTAACCCCAAGTTATTGGCTCGCTGCTTTGTACAGTCATGGCAATAACATTTAGAGAAATATTACATACATGTAACTTATATTCTCCACCATATTTTTATAATGGGGGCTAGTGCGACATTAACCCCCAACCTTAAGGATTAAGTGATGTTAAGGGTGTGCACCATTGCCCTTAAAAACTGCTATGGAAAATACAGCTGCAGATTTGCAGAAAAATCTAGTACATAAACGCAGATTGCATTTGTAAAACACAATGTGCACTGTCCATCATCAAAAAATGCACACCTTTCCAAATGTTACCCATTAAACACTTAAGAAGTGAAAGTATTATTCTGTGCTGCTGTCCCTATAATCATAAAAAGTCGTTTTTAAGCTGAGCCCGGGCAGCAAGCATTTGTTTAAGTTACTGATTTTCTCAGGAAAAATATCTAACCGAGTACACACAGACACAGCACGAGTTGACTACTACACCTTGCCGTCTTAACCCTAAATGTATGTCACGTATATAAGTATATACTTATAAGTACCTATTAAAACAACTGACTTCCACTGGCCCTGGGTTAAAAGCATTGCTCAAAAGACTACCATTCCAGTGATGGAATCATGTTTCACTTTCAATAGGAGAGAATCCTTTTAAAGAGTGCAACACTAAACTTCTTAGATACAGCTGATTAACAGCTCAGACGTACTGATAAACGACGAGCTGTGTAAATAAACCTCTAATGATGAAACGCTTCAAATAAAATACATAACATTTGATGAGGTTACAGGATTGTTACAAAGGTTATCTAAGAAAACATAAAGCTTTTTCCCGTCCTCCCAGCCCATGTACCTGCTTTTTTTCTCAGCCGGATAAGAAAACTTCTACATTTAGCACTTATGTGTTTGTTTCCATAGAAATAACCTGACCATTTTCAGAACATAAAAATTGCGCACACTCTGGACACAAAACTCACTGCAGGCTGTAATATTCATTTTACTGCTTACAGTGCATGCATACGTAAGAGCACCTTCTTACAAAAAGCCAATTGGTTTAAGGAAAGGCGTGGTTTTGTGTGTTTGTTGACATATTTTCCTTAGTCGGCACTCGGCAATACCTCTCAACTGTACAGATTTTCGGGTCATATTTTTTTTAGCCTGTTCCTCATAGAATTTGTGGTTTTCTGGCAAATCACGGGGATGATCTGAGGATTAGTCACCAAATAATAACATACAGTTGAATTTCAGACTTCAAATACTTCCCACCCATCCGCTCCCCCCCTCAACTGTACAGATTTTCGGTTCATATTTTTTAGCCTGTTCCTCATAGAATTTGTGGTTTTCTGGCAAATCACTGGGTTGATCTGAGGATTAAAGTAACCAAATAATGACATTTGACATACAGTTGAATTTCAGCCAAAACAGTGAAGGTGTTTACACAGAATTCTTAGCTTGACTCTCCATGACAGGTCTGACTTTCTAAACGTTTCTCCACAATCGTGAGTAAAGAAAGATACGCGTCAAAATGTACTTCACAAAGTATGAAAACCCAAAATAAATGGGCCGTCTTTTCTTCCGTCATGGAAGAGCGGGAAGCTAAGGCATTAGTCATTGGACATTGGTAAGTGACGCAATTAGTTATGTACGGAAACGATTGTAGTTATAATGTTGTATTCGTTTGCGCATTGTAGTTATTTCTTTGGCACGTGTGTATGTGTCTTATGTCATAAGAAATCGTCCAAGCAAGTTGCGTTATCCACAGAGGAATGGGGTAATGTACAAAACGGGTTTATGGTAAAAATTGCTGTTCATAAAATAATATGTAAACTTGTGAGTTTACAGTGCTTTTCCAGAAATTTTAAACCGCACAATGAAGAAAAAGTGCTCAAAGTTCCCGAATGCATTAGTGTAATAAGTTGTGCACAAATGGTGGTTTCGCGGTATTGATACGTCCGAACTTCCTGTTTGGTTTGGAGCCACTTAGCTTAAAGGAAAGCTCCAGGTTCGAGCACAATTTAAATGCGAGTGTTCTCTTCTTGTAAACACATTCCAGCCATCTGCAGTTAACAGAAGGAGTGGGTTCTGATTTACAAGGGGTTATACTGACTAGCAGACTAGTACTCCTAGTGGATAAAGTTGTAGTTTACATAAGTTGGTTATATAAACTAAGCTGAATTTTATATGTTTATATTTAATTTTCAATTTACACAGTATCTTTGGAATATTTGAGTGTTATACCTTAAAGACCCGATCACATGTATTTTATGTTGGGGAGAATCATTTAAAAGGAGCATTTGATGTGTGCATTTCATTTTCTGAAAGCCTGATGCACACATGAAAAGCTATATTGTGCATTACACAAACTTAAATAAATGTTGGTATCTACCTTCATCAGCAGTGCCTAGTTTTGGATCCGTTTTGCAGCTAGTGTTTCGCTGGTATCCTTAGATCCAGGTAGAGCTTGAATTGTGACGGGGATGAGCTTTGTTTTATGTGGCTGTTGAGCTTGTTCCCAGAACAGTGGTATCCTTTGCAAGATAAACCTGTCCCTTCAAACCATTCTGTTGTTGTAGAAGAGGTTTAGATTCTTAGACTGCGTATTTCTGATGCCATTTGATGTGCAGTAAATCTGTCCATTTTGGATCAGATGATGCCTTGCATGTCAGACACAGGTCCCCTCTTATCAATCTGTAGAAATAGTGTTGTGACATAATACACTTGTGCAGTCACAGAGACGTAGTTCAAGGACGTGGTCAAATTGAAGGTGTGAAAACTAAATCTATTTTCATTAAAGATAAATACATTTCCAGATTGGTTAGCTAGCATGATTCCCTGGAGATACTTCAGGTACAATTAACTGTTGTTAGCATACCTATTCAAATCAGTGCCAGCTGTTGGACCCTCTCCATGAATCAGGGCATCCATTCTGCCTATTTACCTCTACACTAGTCTATCAAGATACATCTGAGCATTATGGTTTTGGGTAATTTTAACTACATGTCCATTGACTGGGGAAATTACTCATGCACAAACTCACTTGCCCAAAGGTTCCTCTACTTAACTCCAGTGCCTGGACCAGCTAGTTGACACCCCCACAAGGGGTGTCAATATCCTGGATCTGGTGCTTACCAATATGGGGGGACCACTGGTACCTCCACTGTGAGGTCTTCCCTGGTGAGATCTGACAACAAATCAGTCTCATTCGAAGTAACTGTCACACCTGTCTCTTCTCTCCCCACACACACACACCAACTAAACTAAATTTCTCCAAAATAGATTATAACCGCTTACATGTTGGTATAAATAAATTCACTGCACCTCCCCCTCAGATGGAACTGGCAACTATGCCGAATTCTACACAAATGCTTTATACAAACACCTGAACAACTGCATTGACTCAGCCGTTCCTGACAGGACCAAAACAAGCTCCTCAAGGTAGAGAGAGAACCTGTCTGGTGGACAACTACCATTAACAAGCTTTACAATGAGATGAAGAAATTGCTTTATAAGAGCAAGAGGGAGCGAGCCTTAAACTGGAAACCCTCCCTCCTCAGCTTAATCAAGCAATTAAGACTTCTTGTGAAGTCCTCCAAAGCTAATTGCGAATCTAAATTAGCTTCCTCATCCAAGGGCAACCAAGGTGTTCTTTAGTTACATGCATAACCTGAAAAGAAAGGCCAAGATTTGTACTGAACTGGTAGTTAATGATACCACAGATTCCAAACTTGTGGATGTTGCTTACCTGTTGTGAAAACTTTACTCCCCCTGTTCCTGCCACACATACCCCAAGACATCCCTACCACCTGTCCTCTACCTTGTATCTCTAAAGTCAAAGACAGCATTCATGGGACCTGGTAACATCCCAGACTGCATCATACATGGGCTCAAACAAGCTTTAGCACCACCATTGAGTACTTTTTTCAGTCGTAGTCTAAGCACTGGCTTCGTCCCAGCTGAATGGAAGAAGGCCACTGTTATCCCCTTGCACAAAGGTGGTGCTTCTACTTACCCTGGCAACTGCAGATCTTTTAGCCTGACTAGCCTTATCTGCAAGGCCATGGAGAGAATCGTCATGGACCTTGTCAACAAAGATGTAATGTCCAAACACTTGACCCTACTCCATTTAGATTTGGCAAAGAGAGATCATGCATGTTAAACCTGGTAGACTTCTTTGAGACAGTCACGGCCCTTGATAAGGGGAAATCTGCGCATACAGCTTACCCAGGCTTGGCCAAGGCTTTTGATGCTATCCCCCACTCAAGCATAATTGATGAACTCACCCAGCTAGGCATCAATCCCTTGTATCATTAGATGGGTCAGTAACTGGGTCACTGGTAAAACCCATATAGTCAAAATAGGGCAATCCATGTCCAACAGCAGACCAGTAACTAGTGGTGTTCCACAGGGATCAGTCCTGGGACCTGTACTGTTTGGAAGCTATTTCTCAGAAGTGCAAGCTAAAACGAAAGGTTTGTGATTGATAAAGTTTGCTGATGACTGTAAACTGGGAGCTGTTATAGAATCTCCAAACAATGTCAACATCCTACAAGAGAGTCTTAAACAAATGATTGGTGCCAAAGTCATGACCTTAAACTCAACATAAAAAATGTAATATCCCTTTTGGTGAGAGTGATGTTCCTGCTAACTGCCACCTCAATAACAATACCCTAAGTACGCACTCAGTGGTGAGAGACCTGGGCACACAGGTTAACACCAATCTTACCTTTGATCACCATGTCTCTACAGTGGTAAGAAGGGCATTCTCTATTGCTCAACTCATAAGTAAGAGCATTGCCTTCAGAAAAAAAGAAGTTACAACCTCCCTATACTCTTACCTAATCAGGCCAATAATTCAGTACAATGCCCCTTTTGGTGTGTACCTTTCCAAGCACCTGCAGCAATTGGAGAAACCACAAAGATTCCTCAGAAGGAAAATTTAAGGGCTTCAGCATCTGTCCTTTGTGGATTGTCTGAAATCAATGTTACTTTATTGTTTCATACAGATTACTCTGAGGCGATCTCAGCCTTGCATATAAGGCAGTATTTGACCCTGCTTTACTGGAAATGATGCATATTCATAATTCAAATGGTACATGGGTTACTCACTTTAAGGGCCTTAACCTCGAATGTGACGTTAATAGAACCTGCTGGAGGGATAGTGTTGTCTCCCAGAGGTTACCACACCTTTAGAAAAGACTCCCACTTCATGTCAAGCCGAGCACCTCATTGGCCCTCTTCAAACGCAGTCTGAACGATTAGATGGGTAATCATAAATTCATCCCAGGGGTTCCACCTATGTCTCTCTTGGACAGGGGCAATATATGCTGATTGTGGAAATAAGGGTAAAACTTGGCAAGGCTTGTAAGAGCTCTAGGGTCATTAGACTAGTAACATCCTATGACAGACTTAGACATAGGACATATCTTTTTAGATCTCTGGGCATTCCAGTTGTTGCATGTGTCTGGACAGAAACATGCCAAAGGGGGCATTATACTCTATGACTAGCAATATGAGGGCTGAGTAAAGGGGGACAATAACATTCCCAGATCTAAACACAATCCTTTCCTTAATTTATGCAATATATAAAAAAGAAGTTTCAACCTCCCTATACTCTTCCCTCATCAGGCCAATAATTCAGTACAATGCCCCTTTTTGTGTGTGTGTTGGGCATATGTTGGTCAAATGTTAGGTCACTGTCCACACAAGTTCCTAAATCCCAAACAATTGGGTCAGCTTCTAGGGATGTATTGTAAATGTGATAATTCACTGGGGTAGATGACTTCCCAAAGGATACGATAATGCTTTTTTTTTGGCATTTAGTTTCGCTCCATGATTTTAGCACCAGTTATTTGTGACACACCCTCTTCCAGGATTTCCAAGTCTTTTGAGGATTCAATAACCGCTCCTAACTTCCACTTCATCGGCTAACTTAGGTAGCCATAGCTTTTTGGTATTTGCTTTTACTTCAGAGAAGTAGATGCCAAACAGAAGGGGTCTCGGCACAGAACCCTGAGGGACTCCACTGGAGACTTGCCTTTTTGTGGAGGTAACTTCTTTATTTTAATTTTCTCTTCTGTTTGTGAGTCTGTTTGCAATCCATCACGTGACATAAGGTTTTATACCCATTTTATTTAGCTTTTCTACTATGCCTACGTGGGGGATTGTGCTAAAAACTTTGGCTTTGGACAGGTTAAGATATGTTGTGTGCGCCATTTACTGCCACCCATTGCTTTCCTGGCTTTTTATAAAAGTCAACTAAGTTGAGTAAATGTGACCTGCCCTTGATGAATCCAAACTGAGATGGATCTTGTAGGAGGTTCCTTGTGTCCTTATTGATTTTGTTCTATGATAATTCTTTCCATGGGGGTAGCCACAGTGGTGCAGCAGTTAGCGTTGCCGCCTCACAGCAAGAGGTTCTCTGGTTTGATCCTTGGCTGGGGTGCCTTCTGTGCGGAGTCTGCATGTCCTCCCTGTGGTCACGTGGGTTTCCTCCGGGAGCTCCAGTTTCCTCCCACATCCCAAAGACATATGCTGTAGGTGGATTGGACACAAATTGGCCCTAGGTCTAAGTGTGTGCCTTCTGTGGAAGGTTGGGCGCCGGGCTGGCACCTCAACACCATAAAACTCCACTGCCAGTCATGAGCAGACAGGTGATCTGCTGTGGCGACCCCTAACCGGGAAAAGCCAAAAGAAGAAGAAGCTAATTCTTTCCATGACTTGGCATATGAGGCTAGTCAGATCTGTAATTGTCTGTATCTGTGGAAGGACCCCCTTCCCTTATGCAGGGGAATGGATGTAGCTGTTCTCCATTCGCTTGGTACAAAACCTGTATAGGGGGTGAGGTTGAACAGTGTTAGAGGGTGGCTAAACTGTGCTTCATGCTATTTAAAATGCATCTAGGATTAGGGTCAGGACTCATGAATGTACTGTTTTTAGCTTTTGATGGCAGCATACTCTCACCTGGGTAAGTCCCAATCAAAACAAATTCAGTCCACTCTTTTAAAGGGTCTTCTGAACAGCTGTATGATTTAATTTATTCTGGAAAAGCAAACAGAAGTCCTACCTCTGTCTCCCATGGAGCATTTGTCCTGCAGCATTTATTCTTTATCCTAAACATTTTTTTCTGAAAGGATTTTTCTGGCCTGTATAAGAGGTTTTAGAAACAAATTCTGCCTACATTTGTAATTGTCCAGAGCTACCAGACCTCCATCTTTGGTGAAATTACTTTTTCCCAGGATACACTGGCACTGACACATACAAACAAAGCTTCTCATCCAATAACTACAACTCTTCAATCTTTTAACTATCCAGCTCCCTCTTCTTTCTCACCACACTTTCATTTAAGCTACACTTGTGTAAAGAAACTAATTTGTTATGTTGGCCCTGATTCTATATCCCAAAGTAATTGCAGAATCAAGAAATTTCTAAACCGCAAAATAAGATAATACACGAGATTACTACAGACTCATATCATCTAAGTGTTCATTTGATTACAAGTGTCATGGCATTTTAATACATTTTGTGACAGTCTTGAAGCAGAGCAGCAGTCATCTTATGTATGTTAGTTCTGTAGCCCTTACCAGATGTTCCTGCAGTTCTTCCATCAATCATACAATATTACTTTTAAGTAATGGAAAAATATCTGCTGCTTTGCTCCTACTGTAGGCTGTAACTTGCTGTTCATCTCTAGAAGGAAGCTGTTCTAATGTGGAATCACTGCTCTTTGCTTTTTTAATCCAGTTCTGTCATACCTCCTCTGATTCCATTGTCCAAGTTCTTTCAGGGAAAAAAATTCAACTTTGCTAGCTAGATCAATTTAAACTTTATGCCATTAGGCATGTACCTTGATTGCAGTGAGAGAAGAGTTGTTATCTGTCATCAAGTTCCTGTAGAGAAACCCATGTCCAATAAAACTCTGGAGTTTCTACACAACAGCCTAATCCCCAATTTCTATAGCCGAGTTAATATTCTCTCCCAGAGCAGAAAAGTGGGAAACCTCACTAACATTTGTCTCAGTTGTTTAATAGCTGCAAGAATAGGAATCCTTAGACCATTATCTGCCTTCTCTATGAGAATCTCTGCCTTGAGGATTTGTGACCATGTTGCTATTATAACTTTAAGAAACTCAGTCTTTTCCTTCCAGAATGTCGCTGAACTGCAAATTCTTTTTCTGGAAATGATTTTCTTGACCTTATAGTTGTAACCTGCAACAAATCCATTTTTGCTTCTGCGGCTGCAACCATAACTTTAAGATTCTCATCATTGAGCTTTTGTAGTGCATCTGAATGATCGTTTCATTTTCCTTTATGCAGATGTCTAGCCTAGAGTTCATTTTTTGCATCCCTGTATATGTAGTAAAGAGTCTGACACCCCCTATTTGGCACTGAGACACTATATGTGAAATGGAGAGAGGCTTTAATTTTTTCTATAGTATCTTAACCCATAGAGTTGGAGAGGATTTTATGACACTATCGAAGTGCCTTTTCCCCAGTCCATAAGATCATAGGAGATTACTAGGCTAATGGCTGTGGAGCCTTTACAAGCCTAGCCAAGAGTTTATCCCCAAAAAAGAAACCTCAATCGGCACCTGTCACCTCTGTCGATGAGGGACACAGGTAGAACCCCTGGGACAACTTTGTTTACCCATCCACTCATCAGGGTTGCACTTGAAGAGGGTCAGCGACGTACTTTGTTTGACGTGTATGGCGAGTCTATTCCAGAGACTGGGCAGCCTCTGGAGTTTTGTTAATGTCACATATTAGATTTGAGCCTTTCAATCGAGTACTATGTGAGGAGTTAGACTTCCAGATATAGAGCATGTCTAGTAGAGCAGGGTCTGAGATTGCCTTGTACGGAGACACATATCACCTCTGAGCAATCTGTACGATACGTAGAGTGATAGTGATTCCTTATCCACATAGGACAGGTGTTTGAGGCCATGGATTCTCTTTGTGAGGTATTTCTGTGGCCTTTCCAGTTGGTGTAGGTGTTTGGAGAGGTACATACCAAACAGGGCATTGTACTCAATTATTGGCCTAATAAGGGAAGAGTACAGAGAGGTAATAACCTCCTTTTTTTCTGGATGCAATCCCTTCACTTATGAGGTGAACCAAGTAAGTCTTTTCTGACCACTGCCGCTACATGTTGGTGAAAAGATTGTTGTTGTGTGCTTAGGGGATTGCCTTTAATGTGGTAATTAGATTAGTAGGGGCTGTGTTTTTGCCGAATGGTATGATACACTTTTTTGCGTTTAACTTAAGGTCATGACTTTGGCACCAGTCATTTCTTGCTGTGAGAGCCTCTTGAAATAGAACATAATTCGGGGAGTCAATAATGGCACCCAACTTACAGTTGTCCACAAACTTGGTCAGCCACAGGGCTTTTGTCTTTGCTTGGACCTCTGAGAAGTAGATGCCAAACAATAGGGGTCCCAGGACAGATCCCTGGGGGGCACCACTAGTGACAGGTCTGCTGTCGGAGATGGTGGCACCTGTTTTCACCTTGTGGGTCCTATCAGTGAGCCAGTTGGCCACTCCCCTGATGAGATGGTGATTTTATGCCAAGTTGTGTTAGTTTTTCGATGATGTCCGAGTGGTGGATTGTGTCAAAGGCTTTGGCCTAGTCAAAGTAAGCTGCAAGTACTGACTTTCCCTCATCCAGTGCCTTGGTTGACGGTCTCAAAAAAGTCAACCAGGTTCAACAGGCAAGATCTGCCCTTGATGAATCCGAACTGGGAGGGATCAAGTGCTTCGCGATTGCCTATGTCCTTGTTTATGAGGTCCATAATAATAATAATAATTATACGCTCCATGGCCTTGTAGATCAGACTTGTCAAGCTCATCATAACAAATCACTGGTGCCAGAAACATGGCCTCAAGCTGAATACAAACAAATGCATCACCATCCCCTTTGGGAAGAGTCGTCCCCACAAATTATCACATTAATAATAATGTCCTAAGTACACAGACAGTCGTGAGGGATTTGGACACCCAGATTGATAGCAACCTGACTTTTGACCACCATGTTACTTCCATTGTACAGAAAGCCTTCTGCATGGCCCACCTCATAAGTAAGGGCAGAAAGCCTTCTACATGGCCTACCTCATAAATAAGGGTATCTCATCCATGGACAAAGGAGGTCATAACATCTCTGTATTCTTCCCTTATAAGACCCATTATTGAGTACATGCCCAATTCGGCATGTACCTCGCAAAGCACATGCAGCAGCTGGAGATACCACAGAGGTTCCTCACCAGGAGAATCCAGGGCCTCAAAAATCTACCATACACAGGCTAAAAGCCCTATCTCTCTACTCTGTTTCATACAAACTCCTCAGAGGTGACCTCTTTCTGGCATACAAGGCTATCTCGGACCCTGCTTTGATGGGACTGCTGCATATCCGCAAGTCAAGCTCCACTCGAATAACCCACACACATGGCCTCAACCACCTGGTCTGTAACATCAATAGGACTTATTGCCGGGACGGATTTGTGTCCCAGAGACTCCCCCATCTGTGGAATAGACTCCCTCTCCACATCAAGCAGAGTACCTCTTTACCCCTTTTTTAAGTGCAATCTGGATAACTGGATGGGAAATAGAAAATACATCCCTGAGATTCCACCTGTGTTCCTGCTAGACGGGGGCATTGGGTGCTGATTTATCTATACATGGGCTAAACTCTTGGCAAGGCTTATAAGGGCCTCCGGGCCAATAGCCTAGTAACTTCCTATGATCCTATAATGGGGCAATAGTTTCCAGGGTAAGTGGTACAGTTAGGAACAAACCTGGGCTTTGCCATGGCGGTTCCTAACATAACTGAGAAAGGCTTTGTGGTTAGCCTTTGTTTTGGAGGCTAGTTTTAATTCATAATTGGCTTTGGAGGTTTTCACTAGTGATCTAATTTGCTTGTTTTTTCACTTGGGGAATTTGTGTCCTTTTACCCTTGGACAACAGTTTCTTCCTTTTGTTGTAAAGCCTGTTAATAGAGGATGTCCACCACATAGGTGTGCGTTTCCTTGAGGAGCCTATTTTAGTTCTGTTGGATATGGCTAAGTCCATGCAGTTTTACAGGTGCTTGTATATTGCACTGGCATACTGTTCAGCACATTTGTCTGCATTCTGTGAGGGGGCGGTGGTATGAAGCTACTGATAGCCTCCTTTAGACGGTTGTAGTCAGTTTTTGAGAAGTTTTTAGCCTGGTTACGGCTGGGGGGTAGACAGACCGATGGTCTGATTTCACCAGGGAAGAACTTACTATGGGAGTGGTGCAGCAGTCTCCCATGTTTGTGAGAACCAAGTTTAGAATGGTATCTCCCTTTGTGGGGGATGAGACAAGCTGGTTTAGTGCATTAGAACTGATGAAGTCAAGCAATCGTTGGGTGAGTGCATTAGAGCTGAAATAGTTCACCCAGCTTATGGTGGGATAGTTTAAAGTCCCCAAGGATCAGGGTGTTGGGGGGTACCTTGATGGACTCGAGTAGGTCCAGGTAGGAAGAGTGAGTGTCCTAAGTCATGGAGGGGGGTCTATAGCTGGCTATAACTTGAATGGCTGTCTTGCCAATTGTCAGTTGCACCTGGAGAAGTTCTAGTGCATCATGCTGGCAAACCAGTCTGGCGGTATGCTTGTCTTTAATGAAAGTAGAAACTCCACCACCTTTAGTCTATCCTACCTCATTTTGGGGTCTGAATGTGTGGAATGAGGTATAGCCTGGTAAGGCATGGGTCCTCTCTGCTGCCTTGAACCAAGTTTCCATGACTGCACAGATCAGCATCTTCCAGTGCTAGGAGAGCCTCCAGTGAGTGCATTTTCAGGTTAAGGTTCCTGACGTTAAGCAGCATGACCTTCAATTTGCTTTTTTGACAAATCTTTTATGTTGGAAGATTTGTCTGTGGGACATTGCCTAAAAAAGGCACAATGGGGGAGGCAAGAACCTTGGCCAGAATCCTGAATCCCAGAGTTAACAAGTGGAGGCCATCTCTGGCAAAGCATTGAGGCCTGTCAACCATGTCATCCCAGGCAGGCATATGCTGGATCCCCTTGAAATGACACCAGAAACTAAGCCAATTGTTGAAGTCAATTATTTTTTGTGGGATTGTGATATATAATTCTTGTTGAAGGTAGGATGCTGCTTAGGGTTAGGGTCATACCTGCCTGGGACACATACTCTGACAGCTCAGTCGTCTCTCTGTCTCTCCATATAGTCTAGGGCGATGCATCTCGAGTCATTCACACCAACATGAACAATGACAGTCGTACTTGTTTTGTACCTGTAAGTGCATGCATGATGTGGCGGATTCTGGCACCTGACAGACAACTAATCGTGATCTTCTCCTTCTTGAGCCTGGTGAGGGGACGTTGGTGCGTCTCATAACGGAGTCGCCAAGGACTAGTATGTTTGGTTTAATGTTTGCTTTATGGGCTGTATGAGTTTGTTATACCTTATGGGCTGTGTTTGTGAGACACTGGTATGTTGTCTGCTGTCTGTGATGTGTTTAGTGTTGTGTGTAGAATGTCTGTGTGTGTTTTGGAGGTCTCTGCTGTTTAGGTACGTTTTTATAGAGGACTTCTGTATAGGTGTGTTTGTGCTGTGCTTGGCTGTGTGATGTGGGTGGTGTGATGTTTGTGCTGGCAATCTCCTCTTTGTCAGGGGTACTGACTGAGGCACAAGAGAGCATGGATTCCAGTTTACTGTTATAGATGCATTTCTCACAGATAGGAGAATATGGTTGTCAGTGAACATGAGGCAGTTGCTACACTGTCTCAGTATGCCCATGTTGACCAGGCTGGCAGGAGAAACTGATGGGAATTATCCAGACATAGTGTTCTGAAACTTGGATGGACTTTGGGGGAAGGGGGTTGATAAGGGTTTGTCCACATGAGTGTAACCACAAAAACCTTCTTAAATGTAAAATAACTGGCCTGAAGTCCAAGTGCTAAAACCAAAACTAAGAGGGTTAGAATAACAGGCAAATTTAATCAGACTACTAACAAGCAGTAATAAATACAGCAGAATAAAACCACTTCAACACTTAAGAGCATGCAGGAAGAAGACAATTACAGTAAAAGCAGCTGAATAAAGTGTAACTTTTTTTTGTTTTGTGGAGAGGGAAGGAACAAAAGGTAATTCCTAGATTAAGAAACTAAGGGGGTTGGCCTTCCCAAATGCTCTCTCTGCACACAATAGAATGAGCTGATGAGATGGGACTGGGAGGAATGTCCAAAATCAAAGCAGCAAGGGCGTAGTTCTACCCAAATGATCACCCTGTACTCAGGCAATTCCAAAGCCACAAAATTTAAGAATACACCAACAGGGTGGGAAAAACAAAATGCAGACACCGAGAAAAGCAATCTCGGGCAAATAAATAAACACAGTACAGTTTTGTTGACTATCACTGATAACAGATTAAGTACAAAAATTATACTTATACGCTTGCTGTATCCAGATAACTATCAGATCAGTCACACTAGGCCACAAAGAGCAGCTAATAAACTGATACTGTTTCACAGAAAAGTACAGTCTTTATGGTTGTTAAGAACTTTGTGAGGTACTGGACATCAGGCCCCGCAAGTTTTGATGAGCTGAAAGTCCTCTGCAAATTTAGTGTTTTGTTAACAGATGTTAAACTGCAGTAATTCTTGCCATTTTTTAGGCAGTTAAAAACTCCATGTAATAGGAAGAATTATGGTCTGGTTGCTCTGATCATAGCTGGATAGTGATGTGTTCTCAAAACTTGTATTGATTAACTCCCGCCTCCAGGACAAGACACCTGATTGATTACAATCTTATGCTGTCATTTTCATTCATTCCTCAACTGTTGGGCTTGGATCCAATCCTCGGATCCAACTGAAACGCTTCTTCCAGCTCGTGGAACACTGAAACTCTCAAGCTCCTCCCTTTACCCATAATGCCCTAGTCACCTAACATACCTCAGATCTCGTTTGCTGCCATAATGTTTGGATCTAGTCACTGTAAACTCTCACATTATTGTGATTCCTCTTCGTGAGTTATTAATATTTTTTGTTTAGTTCTAGTTCTATTCCTTCTACCTTTTTTATAATCATATTTTTTTCTTTTCTTTAATACTTTACATAACTTTTACTAGTTTTTCCTGTTATGTACTTATTCTAAATTATCATAGTTGGCATTTCTATCCCTTTTAATCTTTTTCTTTTGGCTGCTCATGTTAGGGGTCACCATAGGGAATCATCTGTTTCCATTTCTTCCTGTCCTCTGCATCTTGCTCTGTCACACCAACCACCTCCATGTCCTCTCTCCACATCCATAAACTTTATCTTAGGCCTTCCTCTTTTCCTCTAACCTGGCAGCTCCATCCTTAGCATTTTTCTCCTAGTATACTCAGCATCCCTTCTCAGCACATGTCCAAACCAATGCATTCTTGCCTCTCTGGCTTTGTCTCCAAACTGTCCAACCTGAGCTGACTCTCTAATATACTTATTTCTAATACTGTCCATCCTCGTCACACCCATTGCAAATGTTAACATCTTTAACTCTGCCAGCTCCAGCTCTGACTCCTGTCTTTTCGTCAGTGCCACTGTCTCCAACCCCTATAACATAGCTGGTCTCACTATCATCTTGTTAGACCTTCCATTTCATTCTTACTGGTACCAGTCTGTCGCAAATCACTCCTGACATTATTTTCCACCCTGCCTGCACTCTCTTCTTCACCTCTCTTCCACACTCCCCATTACTCTGAACTATTGATTCCAAGTATTTGCCTTTGCCAACTCTACTCCTTGCATCCTCACCATTCCTCTGTCCTCACTCTCATTCATACACCCACACACACACATTCTTAGTCCTGCTGACCTTCATTCCTCTTCTCTCTAGAGCATATCTCCACCTTTCCAGGATCTCCTCAATCTATTCCCTACTCTCACTACAAATCATAATGTCCTCCGCAAACATCATAGTCCACGGGGACTTCGGCCTGATCTCATCTGTCAACCGGTCCATCACCATTGCAAATAAGAAAGGGGTCAGAGCTGATCCATGAAGTAATTCCACCTCCTCCTTGAACACATCCATCAGTCCTCGTCCATATCCTGTACCACTTTTGCATACTTCTCTGCCACTCCTGACTTCCTCATGTAATACTACAACCCCTCTCTAGGCACCCTATCATATGCTTTCTGTAAGTCCACAAAGACCCAATGCAACTCCTTCTGGCCTTGGTATATTTCTCCATCAACACACTCAGAGCAAACATTGCATCTGTGTGTATCCGGCATGAAACCATAGTGCTTCTTACTAATCGCCTCCCTTCTTAATTAAGCTTCCACTACTCTTTCCCATAGCTTCATGCTGTGACTGATCAGTTTTATCCCTCTGTAGTTACTACAGCTCTGCACATCACCCTTTTTCTTAAAAATCGGTACCAGTGCACATCTCCAGTCCTCAAGTATCCTCTCTCTCCAAAATTTTGTTAAACATTCTGGTTAAAAATTTCACTGCCACCTCTGCCAAACACCTCCATGCTTCCACAGGTATGTCATCTGGACCAACAGCCTTTCTATTCTTCATCCTCTTCATAGCTGTCCTTTGCTGATCCGTTGCACTTCCTGATTCACTATCCCCACATCATCCAACCTCTCTCTGTCTCCTTCTCTTCATTCATTAGCCCCTCAAAGTACTCTTTCCATCTGCTGAACATACACTCCTTGCTCATGAGTACGTTTCCCTCTTTATCCTTTATCACCCTAACCTGCTGCACATCTTTCCTAGCTCAGTCCCTCTGTCTTGCCAATCTGTACAGGTCCTTTTCTCCCTCCTTAGTATCCAACCTTTCATACAACTCACCATAAGCCTCCTCTTTAAGTCTTCACCACCTCTGTCTTCACCATACACCTCATCACCTTGTATTCCTGTCTACTTTCTTCATCACTCTGACAATCCCACTTCATCAACCTCTTCTGTATACTCTCCTGTACTTCCTCATTCCACCACCGGGTCTCATTGTCCTCCTTCCTCTGCCCAAGAGATAGAAAAGGGATTTCTATCCTTTTTAATATTTCTCCAAATTTCCATAGTTGGTATTTTTATCTTTTTTTCCCCCCTAAACTTCTAAACTATTTTCTAATTCTTTTTTTCATTATGTCAGAAACCTTCAGGTTTTAAAGTTTGACACAGCATCCTGTCAAGCTTCCCCCCTCCCCCCACGGGCTTTTGAAAATAAGACGCCAAATCCACCAAATCCAAGACCTTCTTCCTCAGACCTATGTACCAGCACGTCTTGTACTGCAACTCTTGGGCTCCATGGCAGCTGTCATTACATTAGTACCACTGGCGAGACTGCACATGAGAATCCTGCAGTGGCTCCTTTCCGCACAGTGGTCGTTGCTAACTTAGCCGCATGATACGCCTTACAAACCGTTGCAAGGAAGAAATGCTATGGTGGATGAAGCCACAAACGAATCTTTGGTTTCGACCTTTCTGTCTTCCCCAGCCGACGGCCATGGTGACAATGGACGCTTCACTGTTGGGGGGGGGGGCATTTCCAGGGAAAGACTGTCCAAGGCACCTGGTCCCCCATGGAGGCCAACTTGCACATAAATGTCCTGGAACTGAGGGCAGTTCTCTTAGCGTTGCAAGCTTTCCATGCATCCCTTCCCTCAGGGACCATTGCAGTTCAGTCAGACAACATGTCAGTCATCTGGTATATCGACAAGCAAGGCGGAACCAGGTCTTACCCCCTGTGTCGGGAAGCCATGTGGATTTGGCAGTGGGCGATAGTTTCAAACCACTTTCTTATAGCAACGCACATTCCTGGGAGTTACAACTTTATTGTGGACAATCTGAGCAGGAACATCCTGATGCCTCACAAGTGGTCCCTCAACCCTGTAACAGCAGATCAGATCATACAGCGCTGGGGCAAGCCTTGCTGCCGCCTGTTTGCTTACCCTCTAAACTACAAAATCAGAAGCTATTTTGCCCTGATCCCCTCTCAGGGGGAACCACCAAGGGACGCTCTAATGCACGATTGGCCTCCAGGTCTCCTGTATGCCTTTTTCCCTCATCACAAAATTTCTCCAGAAAGCTCTGAGGTTGAGAAGCAAAGCGATGTTCATTGCCCCCTACCGGCCACGTCAAGTCTGGTTCCCTTTTCTATGGCCTCATCTGATTCACAGCCTGTGGATCCTGGATCATTCCCAGGACCTGTTATTTCATCCTCTGGGACTGATTCATTCGAACCTGCACAGTCTCAAGCCCACAGCTTGGTTCCTCCACTTCCAGTGATTGCCAGGCTGCGTGACATCCCATCTCCTATTCATGAAATTCTTCTGGCCTCACACAAACCTTCCACTAGAAAAGTTTATTCTAGTAAATGGACTAGGTTCTCTATTTGGGTCAAAAAACAGAACTTAGACCTTTCTCTATGCCTATTCAAAAGATCCTACAATACCCGACTACCCTTTTACATGCAGGAGCCTCTGCTTCAGCGATCACTGTACACTTAGCAGCCATCGCCAGTTTTTCATAATGGTCTTGATAGTTCTTCAGTTATGTCACACCACCTATGCAAGACTTTTTTTGAAGGGAGTATTACATGTTAAACCGCCAATCAAGCCTCTTAGAACCCTGGGACTTGACTCTGGTGCTTCAGTCTCTCACAGGTTCTCCCTTTGAGCCTTTTGATTCATGTGATTTGAAATTTTTGTCATGGAAAGCCATACTTCTAGTAGCACTTACCTCAGTGAGAAGAGCATCTGAGCTGCAGGCCCTGAGTGTCCAGAGTCTTTACTTGATCTTCCACACGGATAGGGTGTCCCTTCGTACTGACCCTTCTTTCTTGCTCAGGGTCATGTCTGGCTTTTCCATTAGCCAATCTATTGACCTTCCGGTTTTCTTCCCTCAGAATTCTAATAGAGGGGAATACCTTTTGCACGCCCTTGATGTGCATTGGCAGTTTTGTTGTTATTTGGACAGGACTAAATCTGTCAGGAAAACAGCTCAATTGTTTGTGGCCTTTGCAGGACCCATATTGGGTAAACCTGTTTCTAAAGTGACTATCCTCTTGGCTTAGAAACGTCATTGCCTTTATCTACCAACCGAATAAGCTATCCTTACCATCCAGAATAAAGGCTCATTCTACCAGATCTATGGCTACTTCTGTAGCTTTTCATTCCAGAGCCTCTATGGATGATATATATGCAGCAGCCACTTGGGCAAGACCTCATACCTTTAGATCTCATTACAAATTAGATGTGACCTCCAGGGGATGAGCATCCTTTTGGTTCTATGGTGCTCAGGAATATCTTCCTTGGGGCCACCCAGGACTCAAGTAGCTGGGGACTCTGTCCTAGCTGTAGTGACAGAACAAAGATTTGCAACATCCAGATAAAGAAGTTATATCTTACCATAACCTTCCATCTGTGTTGTAGATCTTTGTTCGTTCATTACTTCCCGCCCTCCTTCCCCCTACCTGGACTCCTGGTGCACTTTAGGAACTCTTGGTTAGGGTATTTTCTCAGACAGAGCCTCCTACTATTTTTTCTATTAAAACATCTTTTATCTAGGGTGGGCAAACTCGATCTGGAGTAACTAGGAGAAGGGGCATTATGGGTAGGTCTTAGCTGAGAGTTTTTGGCTTGCATGAGCTGGGAAGCGGCCGTATCTATTCCAAGGACGGAACAGAGGTCCTAGCTGTAATGAATGAACAAAGATCTGCAACACAGATGGAATATTATGGTAAAACATGGAACAGAGGTCCTAGCTGTAATGAATGAACAAAGATCTGCAACACAGATGGAATGTTATGGTAAAACATAAGTTTTTTTCCCCATCCCTTATGTTCCTCCCAATTGGAGGGAAGTAGCAGCTATGGAAGTAAACACGCTGCTAGAAAAAAAAATCCTCAAAGAGGACCCCATCCCGACCAACAAGAGTCTGGAACTTATTCAGGATTCTTTTTTAGTGCCAAAGAAAACCAGGGACTGGAGAACAAGTTTGGATCTCTGTGAACTAAATTGATCCGTTCAGTACACAAAGTTCTGGATGGTCATGGTTCAGTCTATTCTGCCTTTTCTGCAAAAGGATGTCTGGATGTGCTTGATCTGTCACATAAAAATGAACAGACAATCCAGGAGATATCTATGCTTCCGGTTGGGAGCCAGTCTTTACCTATTCAATTGTGAGTTCTACTCTTTGGTTTCACCATAGCCCCCAGGGTGTTCACCAAATTTATGACTGTGGTAGCAACTCATTTTGACACTACAGGGGTTGCAAGTGTTATCATATTTGCATGACTGGCTCATAACCTCTCTGACCAGGCATCACCTAATTCAAGTTCGAGGCTAAATACTCCAGTTGTGCTCTCATCTGGGAATTTCTGTCAGTTGCAACAAATCTCGCCTCGAGCCAGCTCAGCTATTTGATCAGTGCTTTATTCAATATGGTCACTCGGACAGCTTCTCTCCCTCCCTCTCTCCAGGGTTCAAACAATTCAGTTCTGGGTCAAAAAGGTCATTCAGAAGCCTTCTCTTTCAGCTCGCCTGATCCTCAAAGCATTGGGATCCATGTCGGTGGCAGTCATTGTAGTAGTACCCCTGGCAAGATATCATACGAGTATTCTTCCGTGGACTCTCACAATTCAGCTGTCCCTTTTCCTGCAGCAGTTATCCAGTCAAGTGAAAATAACATAAGCTTGCAAAAAGTACCCTCTATGGTGGATCTACTCCAGTCGAATACAAGAAGGCCGTCCCTTTATTCTCACTCAACCCAAGACTATAGTGACCATGGATGCTTCCCAGATTTGGGTGAGGGTGCACTTCTTGGGGAAAGAGGGTCTAGGGCACATGGTCCCCCAAAGAGGCCAAAATGCCTATCCGTGTAATGTTGAGAGCTGTCCCCTTAGTGTTGTAGGCCTTTCAAGACACTCTCCGTAAAGGGTCTATTGCACTCCATACAGACAATGTGTCGATAGCCTAGTATAAACCTATGAACCAGACTATCTGCCCTAAGGCATTTATAAGCCTAGCCCAAATTTTTGTGACTTGCGTCACCCCTTATATGAAAAAATACTGTGCCCATTAGTTTGTTGTGCCTCTGTCCAGCAGTGACACAGAGATGATTCCCGGGGTAAACCTACGATCTCCCATCCACAGGTCTAGATTTCTCTTGAACAGAGTCAGCGAGGTGCTCTGCCTCACATGGACCGGGATTTTATTCCACAGCATAGGGAGTCTCTGAGTGATAAATCTATCCCTCCAGCACATCCTATTTATATCCGTGCTAAGGTTTAAGTCGCTTGCTCTAGTGGTTGGTGGATTTGGATTTTTTGAGGTGGAGCATGTCCATTAATTCCGTGTTGGACATGGCCTTGTATGTCAGGCACATGTCACCTCTGAGCAGACGGTATGCGACTGAATAGAGCTGGAGTTTCTTCAATCTGGCAGCATATGACAGATTTTAGAGTCCCTTTATCCTTTTGGTGAGGAACTTTTGGGGTCTCTCCAATTGCTGCAGATGTCAGGTGAGATACATCCCGAATGGGGCATTGTACTCGATCATTGGTCTGATAAGTGAAGAGTACAGGGGAACAATAACCTCACTAGATCTGGATGTGAATCCCTTCATGATCAGGTGGGCAATGTAGAAGGTCTTTCTAACCACTTTAGCAATGTGAGTGTCAAAAGAAAGGCCACTGTCAACCTGGGTCCCCAGGTCCCTGATAACCTCTTCTGTGCTTAGTGGATTGCCACCTATATGGTAGCTTGGGGTTACCTTGTTTTTCCCGAAGGGTATGACTATACATTTTTGGCGCTTAACTTCAGGCCATGGCTCTGGCACCAGCTATCTGTTTCCGTGAGTCCCTTCTGAAGGATATCCGTGTCGATGCACTTTCCACTATGGCCCAGTTTGCAGTCGCCTGCAAACTTTGTCAGCCAAAGTCCTCCTATGTTGGCCTGTACTTCTGAGAAGTAGGTGCCAAACAATAGGGGGCCAAGGACCGAGCCCTGTGGGACACCACTTGTGACCGGCTTGGAGTCTGACACAGCGCCAGCAACTCTAACCCTGTGGGTTCTGTCCTTAAGCCAGTTTGCAACCCATCTTGTGACATATGGGTTTACATTTAAGCTGGTAAGTTTTTCTACAATACCCGAGTGGGGTATTGTGTCGAAAGCCTTTGCAAGGTCAAGGTAGGCTGTATGGACTGCCTTTCCTCATCAATGGCCTTGGTGACTGTTTCAAGAAGTCGACCAAGTTCAAAAGGCATGATCTTCCCTTGACAAAGCCAAACTGGGTCGGGTCTAAGGTCTGCAAGGTCCCTATATCTTTGTTAATGAGCTCGATTATGTTCCTCTCCATAGCCTTGCAGACTAGACCTGTTAAGCTTATGGGGCGGTAATTACCAGAGTCCGTGAGGCGCCTTTGTGCAGTGGGACAACAGTTGCCGTCGCCACTCCTTGGGCACGTATCCTGTGGTAAGGCTGAGATTAAACAGCTGCCTTATGTGCGGGTTTAATTCCTCATTTAGCTCGTGTAGCACACAGCCGGGGACACCATCCGGTCCCATTGATGCTGTGTTTTTAGCTTTAGAGAGAGCAGCTTTCACCTGCGCATTTGAGATGTCCGGGAGGCTACACTGACTGGGATAGTTATCTCTCCTTTAGGGGAGAGGGGTGAAGTTTGCACTGAACCTGTCTGCCAGTATGTTGGCAATGTCTGTGGGTTCAGTGATTTTTGTATCATTTTGGACTAATTCTGAGCATATCTGGGAGTTTCCACCCAGGTTCCTAACATAGCTGAAAAAGGCCTTATGATTGTCCTTTGAATCCATGGCAATTTTTCTCTCAAAATTGGCCTTAGTTGATTTTATGAGTGCTCGTATTTTTTACTAATAATGATCAGGGTGACTTCCCTTTTATGGATTTTGTTCTATCATGTAATAGCTTTCTCCTCTTATTGTAAAGTTTGTTAATGGCTGGGGTCCACCAGACTGGACGCTTTGCCCTTTGTGGAAAGAGTCTTGGTTTTATTTGGGATTGCCTGATCCATGCAGTCCTGGAGGTGTTCATAGAAGGCATTTGTAAGGGCTTCCGCAGCTTGGGTTGTGGTTTCCACTGGCTCAGGGGCCTTGAAGGATACCACACCAGTCTTGAGTAGTGTGAAGTTTGCTTTAGAGAAGTTCTTCACTATGGTCTTTTTGTTTGGGGTGGGGCGGGATGTGGATTTCCAGTGAGATTAGTTTATGATCAGATCTCACCAATGAGGGATATACTTCGTGTGGAGCATTTTGTCCCCATGTTTGTGACAATGAGATCTAGTATATTTTCTCCTCTCGTGGGAACAGTGACTAGCTGTTCCATGGCATTTGAATTTATGAACTCCAGGAACCGTTGGGCTAGAAAGTTAGGGCTTGTGTAATGTTCCCAGTCTATATTCGGGTAGTTGAAGTCACCCAATATGATGGTGTTTGGAGATACATTTATACCCTCCAGTGTCTTCAGGAAGGCTGTGTGGGGTTCCTGAGTTTGAGAGGGTGGCCTGTAGCATGCTACAATTTGTAGAGCAATTTTGCCTATGGTTAGTTGCACCTGGATGGTTTCCGAAGCTTCATGCGTTGCCACCAACCTGGAGGTGTGGGTATCCTTTATGAATATGGATACACCCCCTCCTTTTGTGGTGTGGTCCGGGTTTTGGGGCCGGAACGCATGATATGAGGTAAAACCTAATAGTGCCGGGGTGCTCTCAGGAGCCTTGAACCAGGTTTCAGTTACAGCACAGACATCGATGTTCTCCATACTGAGAAGGGCCTCGAGTGCGTGCATTTTGAGATTTAGACTTCTGGCATTGAGCAGCATTACCTTCAGTTTCTTCCCATTTTTGTTTTCTAGGGTGGTAGGTTTAGAATTTGAGCCTTGCCTAAAAAAGGCACTATGAGGGTGGCAAGAGCCTTAGCCAATATCCGAATCCCAGGGTGACAGGTGCAAGCCGCCCTTGAAGCAGCGTGGCTTGTCAAGCATGTCATCCCAGGCAGACAGACACTGGATCCCCTTTGACACCAGACATTAAGCCAATTGTTAAAGCTGATCATCTTGTCTCTATATTGTGGCATCATTCTTGGTGAAGGAAGGATACTGCTCAGGGTTAGGGTCATACCTGCCTGGGCTACATAATCGGAGAGCTCCTCTAGGTCTCTTCATGTAGTCCAGGGAGGTACGTCTCAGGTCGTTCACACCAGCATGGACAATGACTGTGTCATATTTGTACTTGCCGTGGAGTGACCCGAAAGTGCTTGTGTTATGTGGCGGATTCTAGCCCGATAGGCAGCTTACTGTGACCCTCTCCTTGTTCAGCCTGGTGAGTGGGACGTCAGTGTGTCTGACTATGGAGTCACCTATGACAAGTATGTTTGGTGTTGTATTTGGCCTTAAGGGCTGTGACTGCTTTGCACACTGCTTTTGTGGTTTATGTGTTGCTTGTGGGGTGTCTTGAGGTAGCAGTTGTTTGGGTGTCTGCTTTGGAGGCCTCTGCTGTTTAGGTAAATTTTTACTCAGAGCCTCGAGTATGTCTTTGTGTGTTTATGTGTTTGATTCAGTGGAGTGGTAGCATTATGTGAGGCTGGTTTTGTGGTGTGTGTAGTTGCCTTCTCCTCCTGTCTGGTCTTGCCAGTCCTGAGTTGAGAGAGCTCAGCCTCCAGTTTGGCTAAATAGCTGCATCTCTCGCAAGTATTTGTGTTATGTGGGAGGAGGAGAGGGTTGTCTGTGTACATGAGGCAGTTATAACATTGCCTCAAGATTCCCAGATTCACCAGCTGGACCGGAGAGAAGATTGACAACTGACCTTTGGACATGCTAGAATAATATTAGGAATTCCTTAATTGAAAACAAGGGCCAGTGGGGAGTGAGGGTGTAGTGCTTTTAATTTTTAGTGCTGACTTATATAATTGCTTTAGTGAGCAAGTGCCAGGTAACTTGAGTGCAATGTGTTACAAGTAACTAAATGCAAAAACGACAAACAGTAACTTTCTTTCAAGTGAAACAAGGAAATAAGTACAGTAAGCAATGCAGATATCACTAGTGATCCACAGAAGCTGAGAAGTTGCGATTAGGTGGAATTAGCTTCCAGGGAAATAACAAGCAAACAAACAACAAGCATATAAACAAAGCTAGATTCAGCAGGCCTGGATCTAGTCTATGCTAGAGCAAACAAGGTGAACCAATTTCAGTAAGATACAGTTCAAATATTCAGGCACTATAAACCTTTAACCAGAAATTCCCAGCTCAGAAGGGCAGAGTCCAGCCTCTTCTCCCACAAGAGTGCAGACCACGAACCTTCTTAATGTAAAATAACTGGCCTGAAGCCCAAGTGCCTAAACCAGAACTAATACACTTGGACACTGGGCTCTCAATCAGCAGTTCCCAACTTAGAAGGATGAAAGCTACCTGTCCTGCCACCACAGTGCTTGCCACAAACCTTCCTAATGTAAAACAACTGGTCTGAAGCCCAAGTGCTTAATCCAAAAGACTTGAATGATAGCTACACTTTAATCAAGTTACAACCAAGCAGTAATAAATACCATTGAATACTTTAGAGAATGTCTGGATTAGTGCTCAAGTTACACAAACAAAGCTAGATCCAGCAGGCCCGAATCCAGTCTATGCCACAGCAAACAAGGCGCACCAACTTCAGTAAGAAACAGTTCAGATATGCATGCACTATAAGCCTTTAACCAGAAATTCCCAGCTCAGAAGGGCAGAGTCCAGCCTCTCCTCCCACAAGAGTGCAGACCACAAACCCTCTTAATGTAAAATAACTGGCTTGAAAGCCCAAGTGCTTAAACCAGAATTAATACACTTTTAGAATAACAGACACTGAGCCCTCAATCAGCAGTTCTCAACCTAGAAGGATGTAAGCTACCTGTTCTGCCACAACAGTGCAGACCACAAACCCTCTCAGTGCAAAACAACTAACTGGTCCGAAGCCCAAGTGTTTAAACCAAAAGGCTTAGAATGAGTTACACCAAGCAGTAACATTAAACCAGGGAGAACCAGATCTTTAGCTCTTTGTCAAGGAGCTATGAGAGTGTGGCCATGGGTGATCTCATCCAGTCATTTTCTGATAACCATGCACATTCTGTGGAAGTCCAGTGTGATACATAAACAAATTAAGCCGGCTTGTCCTAATGCCACAGGAGTGGCCTCAGAACATGAAGGTGGGTGTAAGGATTTTCTGTCGGTGGGGCCAAACATGGTGCAGACTTTGCATCTCCCATCAACAAGAAGTGCAGCAGGTTATTTGTCCTGACTCCCCCCCCCCCCCCCCCCCCAGTGGGGGAGTCCCCGAGAGACTCTACTTCACGCTAGGACCTCCGGTCTCCTGTAAATTTATCCACCATTACTCCTCATTCCCAGTTCTTTCAGAAAGCATCTGTATTTGAAGAGCACAGTTATCCTCATTGCCCTTTACTGGCCTCCTCCAATCTGGTTTCCCTATCTTTGGCTTCATCTTCTTCATCCACCCTGGATCCAACTCCAGATTTACTGTCTTGCCCAAAAGACATGGTTCATCTGGACATTTCAGGCCTCAAATTGACTGCTTGATTTCTCCAGGTCTGTTGATTGCTAGAGAACCCAGATTCTCTTCACGTGCTCATCATATTCTATCTCACAAGGCCTCCACTAGAAAAGCTTACAAAAGCAAATGGAAAAGATTTGTTGTTTAGGCATACACATCTCTTTCAGTACCGATTTCTAAAGTTCTTGACTTTTTAGCTACAATTTTTAATGAAGGTGTTAACTCAACTGTTAGTGCAGCTGGCAGCCAGTTCTAATTTTCATACAGGAGTGAATAATTCGACTTTAGCATCTTCCAAACTTCAAAGTCTTTCTCTGAGGAACTTGCGTAGCCCTCCGTTAAAGGACCCTGATCCACCTTGGGATTTAAACATGGTTTTGCAGAATTGACTTTAATTCCACCCCATTTTGAGCCATCGGTTAAGTGGGAACTAAAATATTTGACCTGGAAAAATAGTCATCTAAACCTCCTTACTTGATTTTACATAAGGATATTATGAACCATTTTCATACCAGGATTTATGAACCATACCTTTCTTTCTACCCAAGGTAGTGTCAGAATCCAATATTGGCCAAGTTATCAATCTGTTTTCTTTCTAAATTTCTCGATCAAAGGAGAGCATATGTTACACTGGTTGTTCACAGACAATTACATTTCTGTCTTCACAGAACTACAAATTTCAGAAAATCAGAACAATTGGTTTCCTTTTTGGAATCAAAATTAGGCAAACCAGTTTCTAAAGTAACCTTAGCTAATTGGTTGACTGACTTACTTTTTTGTACGAAAAAGTGGGTTTTCTTTTACTAAAACCACCAAAAGCCCATTCCACTAGATCTATGGTAAACTTCTTCAGCTTTTTTTGTCTACAATACATCTTTTAGAATCTTGAGCTTTTTCTGAAGAACTAAGAGTCAACAAACCACCTTATATCAATAAATTTACGTTTGCTGTTTAGCTGTGGTGATCAGAGCCTGGATTTATATATATATATATATATATATATATATATATATATATATATATATATATCCAGTAACACTGTCTGGGCAGTACTACAATACCTAATAGTACTATGGTGATATTCTTTGTTTTGAGGCATAATGCTGTTATGAACAGCATCTCATTAATGTATTATTTTCATGTTCCAGAATTTAACACTAGCATGGATAACCATGTTAATATTTACCCTACCAGTCAATTGCATGTGCCTACACTGCTCACACAGTCAGCTGCCACACTCATGCTCCCAAAGACTGCAGCAGATTTCAGCAGTCACCTGCTGCACCCCCCGACTGCATTCGATTTCAGCAGTTAGCTGCTGCACTCCCCTGCCCCTCCAGACTATAGCAGTCCGCTACCACCACCCCCAGACTGCAGCAGATTTCAGCAGTTAGAAGCTGCAGCAGATTTCAGCATTCACCTAGCAGAACTTTGAATCACTGCACTGCACTCTTCAGATTCCAGTATATTTCTTAGAGATGGTAGGGAGAAAATGTCTGTTTAGCATTTGCTGTGTCCTATATGGTCACATTTGCATGAGGTTTTGCTGGCCAATCCATGAGCCTTAACACACTACAATCCTGCTGATGATGGGATTGTACTTCTCTTTGGTATTTCTGAATCAAAGAATCAGTTGGGTGGCCTGCTTTGAATAATGTAGTAATAGCATAAGGTGTGGCTGGTTTTGTTGCGGAAAGGCACTATAGTTGCTAACAAATTAAACTCCTTTAATTCAGTGAGACACACGCATTTAACGTGTACATATCCTATGCACCTAAAGCGGGGATCTCATACTCACGGCCTTCAAATAAGTGTAGTTCTGAGTAAAAGAAGCAATACGTCTACATTCCTAGCTGCATTGACCACTTTTCTTTTTTGAGACTTCAGTCATCAGATGAGTGTGATTCCTCATGTAGTAATTCTGGAGACTTTAATTTGAGACACCAGATCTAACGTTATTTTGACATCTAGTCTCCTAGGATAATAAATTGCCCCATTCACCACCTATTTCATTTTTCTACACAGTGTCCCTGTTAAATGACTCGGAGGTATTCAGCATAATCTGTTGCTATGCAGTTGTATGAAATGACCCCCCCAACCCACCTAGCTTACAGGAAAATTAATGCTTGCATTTAGATGCAAAACATGCCTGGGATATATAGTTTATCTGCTTCCTAAATGTAGCTAAACACTGCATAGTTGCAAAATAAATGGTGGCTGTATTTACTACTCATTCTTACACTGGCATCACATTTATCTTTCCAAACCCTGTCTTTTGTGTCCGTAAAAACTGCATCTTTGCTTTTTATAAACTGTGTCTTTTATTCTACCATCATTTTGTAAAAATGGGACAATTTTTGACTAAACTTTTGTTTGTTAGTACTGTACACTGATTAAATATAACAGCTGCCACTGTATATGCTGCTGCTCTTACTTTGCCTGCACGTCTGCCTTCATGCTGAATCAGGGTTTAAAATTTGTTAATTGTAACCATCGTTCAATAACCACAATTCCCATCCTTAGGCTGTACCAAAAACTTCATTGTTTCTTGTATTTCTGGATAACTTCAGAAATGTGTTCTTTGAGTATTGTCTTGATGACAGGCCTTGGCTACTTCTAGCATTGTCTTTTCTCTATAGCTTTGTATGTGTACTTTCAGCATTTTTGTGTATTTCATTATGTAAAAAACTATGAAATTTAGTTGGATAACTGAAGGAAAATTCTGTTGAGAGTGTACTTGTCTAACAAGAGACTTAAATAATTCGGGATACTGTTCTACAAAAGTGTATACCAGCAGTAAATTTTTTGTAGTCTTGTCCTCTTCTAATCTAGCGGTCTGCAGAGGATTACGGTTGTGAGCTGTAGTCCATGTGGTACAGGGTTTGATTCACTCCATTCTTATTTGACTACTGTGTGAACTTGGGCAAGTCATTTAACCAGACAATGCTTGGGGGCAACTGGGAATTTGAGCTAGTCTCCTCAGTGGTCCACACTGGACTGCAAGCCTTGTAACTACTTATGAGCTTGTATAGTCTTGCACTGTCCTTGCATCATTATGCATCACTGAAGAATTTCTGTTCCAGAAAAGCCATACATCTTATAGGTTCATAGGTAGGTACTAGGCTATCTGCCCGAAGGCATTTATAAGCCTAGCCGGAATGTGTTGGATTTCACCCCTGTCCAGCAGAGCCATTGAAGTGATCCACAGGGTAAACTTTGTTTCCCATCCACTCGTCAAGGTTTCCCTTGAAGAGGGTTAGCGAGGAGCTCTGCCTAATGTAAATTGGAATCTTGTTACAGAGCATGGGAAGTCTCTGGGACATGAATCTGTCCCTCCAGCATGGCCCATTTATTGTTGTGGCGAGGTTTGCATCCCTAGAGCGTGTGGCTCCAGGGGATATGGTTTTCTTTAAGTGGACCATGTCCATCAATTCTGGGTTGGACATGGCCTTGTATGTCAGGCAGAGATCACCTCTGAGAAGACGGTATGCAACAGAGTACAGCTGGAGTGTCTTCAGTCGAGCTGCATAGGGCATCTGTTTGGGGCCAGTGATCCTCTTGGTGAGGTACTTCTGTGGTCTTTCTAGCTGTTGCAGGTGTCTTGTAAGGTACATCCCAAATGGGGTGTTGTACACTATGATAGGTCTGATGAGTGATGCGTAGAAGGGCACAGTGACCTCTTTTGGTCTGGATGCAAACCCTTTTGTGATTAGATGAGCCACATAGAAGGATTTTCTAACTACTTTGGCAATGTGATTATCAAAGGAGAGGTTACTATCTACTTCGGTCCCCAGATCCCTTATTATGTCTTCCGTATTTAGGGGGCTACCACCTATGTGGTAGTTTGTGGGTACTTTCCCCAGATCCCTTATGTCTTCCATATTTAGGGGGCTACCACCTATGTGATAGTTTGTGGGTACTTTGTTTTTTCCAAAGGGGATGACTGTGCACTTTTTGGCATTTAGCTTGAGGCCATGGTTTTGACACCAGGTATCTGTCTGTGAGACCCTTTTGGAGGATGTCTTTGTCAGCCGGAGAGTCAGTTTATAGCCCCTAGTTTACAGTCTTCTGTGAACTTGGTCAGCCATTGTCCTCCTGTGCTTTCCTGTACCTCTGAGAAGTATATGCCGAACAGGAGGGGTCCTAGGACTGAGCCCTAAGGAGTGCCACTTGTAACCGGTTTAGAGTCATCCCTAGCTCCCGCCACTCTTACCATGTGGGTTCTGTTCATGAGCCAGTTGGCAACCCATCTCGTGACGTAGGGGTTTATGTTCAGGCTGGTGAGCTTGTCTATAATACCTGAAAGGCCTTTGCGAGGTCTAGGTAGGCTGTGTGGACCACCTTTCCCTCGTCTATAGCCTTGGTAACTGTCTCAAAGAAGTCCACCAGGTTTAGGAGGCATGATCTGCCCTTAACAAACCCGAAGTGGGTAGGGGACAGTGTTTGGAGATTCCCAATGCCTCTATTAATGATATTCATGAGGATGCGCTCCATAGCCTTGCAGACCAAGCTAGTTAGGCTTATAGGGTGATAGTTCCCGGGGTCTGTTGTGGCTTCACCTTTGTGGAGCAGAATAACCGTTGCTGTGCGCCACTCTATAGGCACGTAGCCTGTGGAGTGGCTGAGTTTGAGCAGTGTGTTTAGGTGAGGGGTTAGTTCATCTTTGAGCTCATGTAGGACGCAGCCTGGGACACTTGTCCTATATTGATGCTATGTTTTTGGCTTTGGATAGGGCTGTTTTAACCTGAGTGTCTGTGATTTCAGGGGCACTACATTCTTCTGGTATAGTTGCGGGCCCTTTTGGGGGTGAGAGGAGGGTACAGTTTGCACTGAATCTGTCTGCCAGGATGTTGGCTAGATCTGTCAGTTCAGTGTATTTTGTGCCATTCTGTGTTAACTCCAAGCAGATCTGAGGATTGCCCCTTAGATTCTTGACATAGCTAAAGAATGCCTTGTAGTTATCTTTGGAGTCCTTAGCAATTTTTCTTTCGAAGCTGATACTGATCAAGGATGTCTTCCCTTCTTTGGATTTTACTCTTTTCTGAACTAGTTTCCTCCTCCTATTGTATAGCTTGTTTATGGCAGGGGTCTACCAGACTGGTTTCCTTTTCTTGGTGGAATGAGTCCTGGTTTTGCTTGGAATAGCATGATCCATACATTCACAAAATAGAGCAAGCGGAGACCTCCACGATGATGAACAAACAAGATTTATTCAAGGTATATATCAAACAAGCGCTTTCACGTACATCCAAGTACGCTTCTTCAGGTTTTAAAATAAAACTGATCCATACATTCTTGTAGGTGCCCATAGAGTGCATTAGTAAAGGATTTTGCAGCTTGGACAGTGTTATCCTTTAGCATGGGGGCTTTGAAACTTTCCACCTCTGTCTTAAGTAATGTGAAGTTTGCTTTTGAAAAGCTTTTCACGGTAGCTTCTTTGACCGGGGGTGGGGGCAGAATGTGGATATCCAGATTGATTAGTTTATGGTCAGATCTAACCAGTGAGGGGTTTACCTCTGGTGTGGAACACTGGTCGCCCATGTTGGTGAAGACCAGGTCCAATATGTTGTCACCTCTGGTGGGGGTGTTGACCAGTTGATCCAGGGCATTTGAGTTTATAAATTCTAGGAAATGTTGGGCAAGGAAGTTGGTACTTGAGTAGTTCTCCCAGTTAATGTTTGGATAATTGAAATCGCCCAAAATCATGGTGTTTAGTAGGACCTTTGTTTCCCAGAGTTTCCAGAAGTGCGGAGTTGGGGTCCTGGGATATGGTGGGTGATCTGTAGCAAGCTGCAATTTGAATTGCAGTTTTGCCCATTGTTAGTTGCACATGGATGATCTCGGAAGCATCTTGCTGTGCCACAAACCTGGAGGTGTGGGTATCATTGATGAATATGGATACCCACACCTCCAGGTTAGAGGCACAGTACGATACTTCTGAGTACAACTAACAGTGGACTATCTCAGAAACATTGTGCTGTGCAACTAAGCTGGAGGTGTGGGTATCCTTGATGAGTATGGATGCGTCCCCACCTTTTGTATTTCGGTCCAGGTTTTGTGGCCGAAATGTATGGTATGAGTTGTAGCCTGGTAGTTCTGGGGTGCTCTCTGGAGCCTTAAATCAGGCTTGTGTTACTGCACATATATCTATTTTCTCCATAGTGCCTCGAGTGCATGCATTTTGAGGCTTAGACGTCTGGCACGGAGTAGCATTACCCTCAGTCTTTTTGTTACTTGTGCTATTTGGGTTTGTCTTTGGAGCCTTGCCTAAAAATCGCACTATGGGGTGGTAAGAGCCTTGGCCAGTGTTCGAAAGCCTAAGGGTGACGGGTGCAAGCCATCGCTAGCAAAGCAGAGTGGCTTGTCGAGCATGTCATCCCAGGCTGACAGACACTGGATCCCCTTTGAATGACACCAGAAGCTTAGCCAATTGTTGAAATTGATATTTTTTTCTTTATACTGTGGTATCATTCTTGATGAGGGCAGGATGCTAGTCAGGGTCATACCGGCCTGGGCTATGTGATCAGAGAGCTCCTCCATGTCTCTTCATGTATTCCAGGGAGGTACGGCTCGGGCCATTCACACCAACATGGACAATGACAGTTGTATTTGTACTTGTTCTGTAGTGACCGGAGTGCTTGTGTTATGTGGCGGATCCTGGCACCCGACAGGCAGCTAACAGTAACCTTCTTGTTCAGCCTAGTGAGTGGGACGTCAATGTGCCTACCTTTTACTAGTGTGTTGGGTATGTTATTTTGCCTTAAGGGCTGTGATTGAGTGGCACACTGGCTTTGTGAAGTATGTGTTTCATGGTTTGTGTTGGTGGGTGGAGGTTGCCTGGATGTCTGCTTTGGAGGTCTCTGTTGCTTTTGCAGATTTTTATTTAGAGCCTTAGAGTACATTTTCGTGTATTTGTGTGTTTTTTTGTCGGTGCTGGTTTCATAGGTCTGTGAAACTGGTGGTGTGATGCAAGTAATTCCCTTCCCCTCTTGACTGCCTGGTCCAGTCCTGGGTTGAGAGAGCTTAGCCTCCAGTTTGTCTGTATAATTGCATCTCTGGCATGTATTAGTGTTTGGTGGTAGGAGGAGAGGGTTTTCTGTGTACATGAGGAAATTGTAACATTACCTCAAAATGCCCAGATTCACTAGTTTGACTGGAGAGTACACCGGAAACTGCCCTTTGGACATGCCTGGATAGGTACAGTGAACTGTTTTACTGATTGGCTCATAAGGTTGAATAGAGAGCCTTGTCCTTCTCTACAGTATAGGTGGTCTAGTGCTAAGGTTTATTAGTGCTTGCTATGAGTTTTGAGAATTGGAAATGGAAGAGAAATTAGCCCAAAATGGCCAATAAACTACTACTTTCTGGGCTGAAACCACTCCTCCAGGGTCAGATAGGCTGCTCAAAGCTCCCCTCTCTCACAGGTGAACAGAGAAACTTCCTTCTATCCAAGTAAGGTATGGGCAAACACAGAAACTTGTAACACAGCCCTGAATTCAGCACTAACCTGAAAACTGGACTATACTAGCTTGTTTGCTTTATGTTCTGAAAAAAAAAAAAGATACAATCAAAAAACACTTTAAATGCACAGAAATGGCTATCACACTTGAGTGTGTAGCCTACAACAGTTAAACATTGAGCCCTTCGTTGTCCTATCATTTTACTGGTAATATATATTTATTTGAATCTAATAGTTTATATTTATAAAACAAGTTTGATACTATCGTATGTGTGAGCATGTGTAATTAAGTGGTTTTCTCAATAGTTGCTGTGTAATGGCACTGTTTATTTTTTTAAACGTACTATAATTGCAACCTGATTTTTCACAATCGGAAAAAGTCTTAAGATTATGACAAATTTAAGCTGGAATCTTATGAAATATAATTAAACAGCCCTTCTGTCAAATCTTAGCATAGTGTAACCTAGTATAGTGCCACACCCCAGAGACCACCCAAAGAGACCTCTATCACCCATTCCATGACCTACAGTAGTCCCTCCCAAAAAACAGGGGCAGACAACATAAATATGGCATCCTGAGACAGTGTAGCAATTCTCTCATATTCAGACAACCATTTAATCTAAGAAACAAAACGCAGTATGTGAGAGATGCACATGTACAGTTTCACTGCTGGCAAAAATCTCTCCTACAGACAAGGTTGTCAAGAACACACGCACTACATCCACCACACATGTAGACCAACCTATGCTGTGGCACTAAAAATCAATCTTCCCAAACTTCAGAGACTTCCTTAGCCTATAAACCATAACACACATCCTCAGTGGTCTCTAAAGCACTCCCCAAAAGCAACACCAAACACCACATGTACATTTACACCCAGTGGAGCCCCAAGAGCAAAGCTCATAAGGCATGCAAACACACTACCCAGGTTTCTTGTCATAGGGGACTGCATTGTATGGCACACACATGCTCCAGGTTTCTTGTTGCAGGGGACTCCATTGTATGACACACAAATGCTCCATTCACTATACTGAACAAACTGTTGGTGGATCCTGGCTCCAGACAAGCAACTAAGTTACTCACACACTCAAGTCAGAACACCACAGATACCAGTATGTTTCTATTGTAGTCACTGTGGGAGTAATGACCTGAGTTGTACTTCCCTGGACTATGTGAAGAGAGAGTGTCTTCTGTGTGGCGACATGCGTGAATGGGCATTCCTTTGTTGAAGGTTGTGCGTTAGGCCCGGCAAGCCAGCACGTAAAACTCTACTGCCAATCATTAGCGGACCGGAATTCTGCTGTGGCAACCCCTAACCGGGGAAAAAGCCGAAAGACACAAACAAAATTTCTCAGGCAGGTATGCGCCTTGCATTGAGCAGCATTCTGTCTTCACCAAGGATGGTACCACAGTATGAGCAAAAGATGATTGACTTCAGTAATTGTCTTTGTTCTTGGTGTCTTTCCAGGGGGGTTCAATATTTGTCATCATGGGAGGGCATGGTTAACGGATCTTGTTTCTTTGCAAAGGATGGTCTACACCGGTCTCCCCTAGTAGGCTTGCAAATACTGGTCAAAATTTTATCCACCCCCTTAAAGCCTTTTTAGGTAATGCCAAATTGGGTTTTGCTTGCTACATTGACAGGTTTGTCAAAGAAACTTAAAAGTGTTAGTGCTCAATGCTAGGAGCCTAAACAAGAAACTCCATGCTCTCCTGACTGTAGGGAATGTAGGCACATCTGCTGTTACCAATACATGGTTTAAATCCATAGCGAGTACTCTGGCAGTGCAAGACTTGGTGTCTTCCACAAATCTGGACCATCAGCTGCACAGATGGGGCAAAAGGTGGAGGAGTCTCGGTCCTATATTAGCAACAAGCACAACTCTACGTTTGTTAAACAGGGCAATGCCCTGGAATTTATCCACGTGCAAATCACCATAGACAAAGTCCCATATCATATTGTAGCAAGCTAAAGGTCACCCTCTGTGTCCCTAGAATACCATAACTTGTACCTAGTCTTATTGGAAATGCTTACCATTAAAGTCTCCCATGAATACCATATTTAGTTTAACTACTCATTTATAGACTGGGAGCATACACTACCTTATACTCGCAGGAATGATAATTTCTGTTGACTATATAGTGCGTACACCTACGAGGTTCAAACATACTGGACCTGGTACTTGCCAGTTTTGCATGCCCCCCCACCTCATGTCACATCCTCACTGATGAGGTCAGACTACAGAACTGTCTCCTAAATAAAAATGAGCTTAACCTCAGCAAACCCTGTAATGCTTATTATGATGTAGTTAGCTTTGGAATAGTTTCTAAGCAATAGTTTATCAAAATTCAGTCCCCTCCCACCCCCAAGTTCACAACAGCCTGTGTAGAATTGTTTACAGAGACCCTATACAACCATGTAAATGGCTATATAGAGGCTGCTGTACTTAGTAGAAGTAAACCAAAACAAACTTTAAAAATAAACCACACTAGTGGAATTCTAACCTTAATAGGGTATATAACAAAAGAGAAAAAGGCATGGCTAAAATCAGGAAGTGCAACTCCCACAACGATAGGAGCTCTGAAATGTAATTAAACTAAACAAGAAACTAAGACTACCAAGTCCAGCAAGGCCAATCACAAGGTCAAGCTAGCCTCACAGGCTAAAGACAACCACAAGGCCTTCTGTAGCAGTGTCTGAGACATCAAAGGCAGCACACATCAGTTTGCTGGACTGGTGGCCAGTGGTGTCACTTTCACTGAGCAGAGTGACTTAGCAAAATTGCTGTCTGACAAATTCAGCATAGACTTCACCCCCAACTCCCCTCACCTCCCTCCATGAAATACTTGTTAGCATAACCTCCCCACTAACTATATTAACAAGGGGCGGGTCCATTTCAGTCACTTTTCAACTATAGCCTGAAAACAGGGTTTCTACCATGAGAATAGAGGATTGCAACGCTATACCACTTCATAAAGGTAGACCATCAACCATCCCCAGAAACTACAGTCCTATTGGTCTGAGTAGTCTAATATGCCAAGCTGTAGACTGAGTTAACATGGGAATGATCATCAAAAACATAGGCAAACTTGAGAGACTGGACCCAACCCAGTTTAGCTTTGTCAAGGAAAGATCATGCCTACTAAAATCTGGTGAACTTTTATGAGATGGTCAATAAGGCAATGTATGAGGTGAAAACACTGGATACTGCCTACCTGGAACTGGCTAAGGTGTTCAGTGCAATACCTCACTCTGATATAATTGGCAAAGTCCTCAAAATGGGCATAATCCCATTCGTAGCTCACTGGATTGCCAGCTGCCTCACATGCAGGACCAAGTAAGTCAAGATTGGTGTTGACTACCTCCACTAAGAGATTGGTCACCAGCAGGGTACCTCAGAGCTGTACACTGGGACCGCTCCTATTTGAAATCTACTACTCTGAGGTAAAGGCTTGGGCTGATAAAGTTCACAGATGACTGCAAATTAGGTGCTGTTGTAGATTCCTTCCATGACACAAACATCGTACAAGAGGGTCTGATGCAGACAAATGACTGGTGCCAAAGTTGCGGACTAAAACATGATGCCAAGAAATGCATTATAATGCCGTTTTTGGAAAACTGCCCCTCCCCCCTGGCTAATTACTCCATTGATAGATGCCCCTAAGAGTTGACCTGGTAACCAGGGATCTGGGAGCATATGTAGACAGTCATTTTGGAGTTTGACCAACATGTGTCCAAGGTAGTAAGAAAATCATATCGCCCACCTTATAAGGACATGGCATTCGGGTCCAAGGAAGTCATAGTGCCACTTAGACCCATTGAGTATAATGCCCTCTTAGGCATGTACCTGGCCAAATACATGCAACTGTTCAAGCACCCACAAAGGTTCCTTACCAGCAGAATCCAGTGAATAAACAGATTGTCCTGTATGGATAGCCTTAAAGGCCTGTCTTTGTACTCTAGACAGGTTTCTGAGAGACTATCTGTGCCTGGCACACAGGGCATCCTCTGACCCAGCTGTGGACCTTTTGCACATCCCCAAAACGAGCAGCATCAGAACCACTAAATTCAAGAATTTAAATTTTGCATGTGACATAAATAAGACATGTTGGTAAGGCAGATGTGCCTCAGAGGATCCACCTGCTCTGGAGCAGGCTGTAAAGCTGACTCCATCCTTAGGCCTATTCTGGGTCTGGCACCCATATCTACAGTTTGGGCATTACTGTCGGCCTCTATCTTCCTAACTAACATACCCTTTACATAGGGACACAGTTGTGCTGGATTGCACAGTTAGGCTTATAAAGGCCTTGGTGGTGGTTAGGTTCTATGAGCTTTATAAGGCTGGTATGCAGGTTGCAAGGAGCCTAGCCTTGTAGCAGCAGGCTTTTTTTTTTTTTTTTTTTTTTTTTCCCCAAGCGTTGAATCCGTTAGATCTGCAGGACTTCTGAGCTCAGAAGTTTGTGTATTACCTTGACTGCTAGGGCACTATCCTGCTCAAATAATATAAATATCGAAGGTTTCATTTCCAGGCCAGGATGACTGGGAACCTGCATCTCTAAATGTGAAGTGATAGGAACCTCAAGATCTTAGTTTTTAAGGATGATCTTTTTGTTTTTTTTAAGGATGATCTTTTTGTTTTTTTAAGGATGATCTTTTAGTTTTTAAGGATCTTCTTTTTTAGTTTTTAAGGATCTTCTTTCACTATCTGTGTATGGTATCTTATGCTGCTCATTGAATTGATAAGTCTTTTGGGCCCAGTGTGGTTTGATTTCCCCCAATTTTCTTTGTGCAAGACTGTCGGAATTAATGCTAAAAGGCAAAGGTATTTCTGAAGAGAATTTCTTGCATCATTTGATTTTTGCAGATCAAAAATTCCACTTTTTATAGTGATACACAATAGAGATGACCTCTGTTTCCGAGCTGCTTTTCTGTCTGCTACTGTTGCTGTGGAAAACACTTTGGTTGCCTCTTGCAGGCTTGCCGAGTTGTATTAGTTTATTTTTTCATAACTGACATGGCCAGGACCCAGGCAGGGTTTGTAAAAGTACCTGACCATAACATAGTTACAATCCTAAAGTAATATTTGCCTTGAAACTTGGTCAGCCTTGCTTAACATCCATGCATGATATATATATAGAGTAATATAGTATATAGATACCTATTTATCTGTGTGAAACAGCTGGTCTTGCATAGCAAATGTTGTTGTTGTTCTATATGTTTCTAAAAACAAGCATCCTTTTTTCATGTGCTCTGAATTACTGATATGCTGCGCATGCCGCAAAAAACTAGTAATTTAGGACTCAGCCCTATGGTTCAGAGGGATGAAGCCCTGATTGCATTCAGTAAGGCTAATGTTTAACTAGCAGCATTGGTGCTGGAGGGAATGTTTTGGGTGTGAGTGGCTGACATTAACTTGTCATTCTTGGGAGGGAGACGACTTGGCTGTTGCACTGGCACACCTGTATTCCTGCATGTGCTGTCACTGCAGAATGAAGTGCCTACCATGCCTGTGCTGCTTGTTCAGGTGGTGTTATTGCACAGAAGTCTGCATGTACCTCCCAAAGCAGCTATACTGGAACTTGCAAGCTGCCGGGAGTGTAAAGAAAGGACAAGTTTGCAGGATCTGCAGACTGGCCCACTGCCTAACATCAGACACACTCTCCTGCACCCAAGAAAGTAATGGGCCAGAGGCTCTCTCTTTGGAAGAAAACTGCATCAGTTTGGTGCAGGAAGGAGGGGGAAATGGGGCCAATCCTTCAGACACAAAGAAACTAGTAACTAGGAGGTGCATTTCTTGATTATAGATTGTCAATGGAAATCCTTTTTCAGATGATTTTTTTTTAAATTTGTCTGCTGTGTGTGGAGAACAGAATTAAACTCTCCCTCTGTGTCACTACTGCAGTGTCATGTGGAAGCTGTTACTTGTAGATGGTATTTTAAAATGTACGGAAAAATACTTGACAGTGGCTTGTTTCATAAGTCTTTCATTTCAGGGGGTGTACTGGTATCTGTACTGAGCTACCAGATGTGTTCAGTTAAAGTTTTCATGTTCTTGGGTACTACCAGTGGGTTTCTTTCTGTTCTAGATGCACTTGACTCGGACGCAATGTCTCAAAGGAAACGGATACGGGGAAATCCCAGTACTGCACCTGAAGCTAGTCAGGTAAGATACTGTATTCTGTAAATCTACATTTTCAGTTCACATATGGAATCTTTCTAATTATTTTCCACCATGCGTGTATTGAAGTGTGTGATTTAAAATTTTGGTTTTGGGCAGTGGTAATGAGAATGGCTGATTTAAAGATCATTCCTAAAAAAAAAAAAACTACAAGCAAGAACAATTTTGTTTAGCGGTAGAAGAGAAACTACACTGCATGCAGACTGATTTTGCTTTCATAAGGGTAATCTGCATGTGTTCCACTTCACCGAGCTACAAAAGCCAGTGGCAAAGTGTATTCTAATTATGCACCACATAAATTAAAATTTCTTTGAATGCTGATTTCTGTGTTGTGTGTAAAAAAAAAAAAAAAAAAAAAAAAAAAAAAAAAAAAAAAAATCTAATATTTTAATTAGAGCTATCTAACCATAAACAGCATCTTTGAATGTTTCAAATCTTACATTTTAGTTTTACCAGTTCTGTCACTGAGATTGTAGATTAAAGTTGTAGAATTTTTTCATTGTCTCACATGTAGAAAATGTACCAGACATTTGATCTGATATGCAGTACTAGTAGTGCAGCAGGAGTTGCACACAGTGTTGTGTTTGTGTTACACATGTGCTATACTACTGCAACATAGTGGCAACTGCTCTTGGTGCCAGACAGAGGGCTTACTTCCTACGCTTGAAGTAGATTGTAAGTGTTATTTTATTTTAAATAAATAACATAATAGCGCTAGCATAGAGGGAATATGTTTACAGAAATTTTTAAATACTTGCCAGTGTTGGCAGTTCAGTTTTTAGACTTGTGTGTTCAGTGTGTGGCTTTTTACCCACAGTGCACCTCTCCCTGTTACCTCTGATCTCGTTTGCTGCTTTGTGAAGATGTGGTCTAAACTGTTCGCTCTTGGACATACAGGTGATATTTATTATTTTCTCAAACCTCTTTAGCAAAATTCTTCACTTTCTGTGTGCTGTGATTAGCTCCTTTCCTCCCTGTTTTTCTTTCTAAATATTTTTTGTCCACAGTAACTGTTTTCTGTTGTGTTACTTTCCTTTCCCTCCCATATGTCCTTAGCGGTATCTTCGGTGCTATCGTTAGTAGCTTCTTACCTCCCTGAGTTGCCTTTCTATGACAAGAAAAAGTTGCCCTCTTCTTTACCTTTTTAGTATTTCTTTTGTGTGTGTGTGTGTGTGTGTGTGTGTGTGTGTGTGTGTGTGTGTGTGTGTGTACGCATGCGTTCTCTGCCATTCTCTTTACTATGGCTGAGAAGCAAAGATAAGCCTGCGGGCTTCAAAAAGCATAGCAAGTGCAGTTACAAAATTCCGTGCAGTGACTCGCACACCCTGTGTTTACTGCTTGGGCCCTCCTTCCCCCATCTGCAGGAAGACACTTCTGTTTGCCATTCCTTTAACCACAGGGCCCTGGTTGAAAGGAAAAATAAACTTATTCTCAGGGGTTTGTTACCATCATCTTTTTTGTGAGGCCATTTCTGGTAATGACCACAAATCTGTGGCTAAATCTAGATCTGCTCATTCGAACTCTGCTTCTTCTCCCTCTAAAAGTTTGGATAGAGGGAAGAAGACGCCTTCCTTGACTCCAACAGATCCCTCAGAGCTGAGATCCAAACCCTCTGACTCTAACTCAATCTGAGCCTTCAATGCAGAGTGCTTCATCCTGGGATCTGGCTCCGAGCCTCTCCGGTCTTGATTATCTCAAATTCTTTTAAGCCTATAGCCTTCCTGCCAAGAACGTGGTACTCCCCTTCTGTAGACCCTGTGCCTTTTGAGGGTACCATCTGCATTTATAAGCAAACCGAGATCTCCTTTGGTGTCCTCTTCCTGTTTTGCCAGAAGCCTTATGGAAGAGGACATGGAACAGATGTACCAGAAAATGTTGTGGGCACAGGACATTACGAAGTCCCCCATGGTTTTGACCCAAATGGTCAAAGGTCTATCCAAGCCATCCACTCCCCCTATGGTTCCTCCAACTTCAGGACAAGCCTAGCAGTTCTCTGATCCAATATGCCTGGCGACTTCCAGCTCAGATCCTCTGCTCGGACTTTTGCTCAGAGGTCTTTGGCGTTCTTGGAGCTGTAGCGAGCCTGGTGGACCATGGTTGCAGAAGACTTCCAGACCTGAGCAGTCTGTGCACCTCGGGGCTTCTGCGCAGGTGAGCTCAGCGATGACCTTGACCCCGGGCGAGATGTCTTTGGAACTGGAGAAGACTCCTTCCTGCAAGCATGGCCTGTCTGGGACAGATTCCCTCTCCATTCTGGAGCGGTCAGCTTTTGGGGCTCTAGAGAGGGCAATAGCTGTTTCTGCAACTAGGAAGTCACCTCCCCCCCCTCAGATCCTTAGCCCTATCTATGCCCTGTGCATCTTTTCTGACCAGGATGTTCCACAGGGGCAGTGGGTCCTTGGGCCCCAGGATACCCATTGGGGTACCCCCTGCCTACTCTCTGATATCTCCCTAGAGTATCCCAATGAGGAAATCCCTCTGAAGAGGACCTTCAAGAGGAAGCATTTGGACTCCACAGAAGAGACTGACCTCTATGATGGAGGATCTCCATGGTCACCTCCTGAGGATGTTTCTGCTGGGGACACCTTGGAGATCTTAAAACAGAGAGGTGACTGGCAGTCCAGAAATCACATTGTCAGTTCTGTAATCCTTCACGTGAGAAGTTTGTGTACTTGGTGGCCTTTGGATACCGACAGTCTACCTACTGGTTCACTTTGCCCACTGATGAGCTTATAGAATTGATCTCTCTGCAGGCGTGGGAGAGCCCAGATTCCATCAAGCCAACCCCCCCTCCCCCAAAACCAAATGAGGTAATTGCACCACCAGGCAACAAAACTTTATGGACGAAAGGAGTTGCAGTAGATGCCATGTTTGTGGCAGCAGCTACCAAAAAGAATTGTCAGAGCATAGTTCTATTATTCATTGTCCTAATAAGGACTCCAGGACAATGGAGAGATGCAGGAAGTGAGTCTTTTCTTCAGCGACCTTTGCCTTATGATCGCTGAATTACTTTCCCATTTCACCAGATTGCAGAGGGATCTGATTAAGGAGCTTTCAGATACCCTTGAGGGAGCCATAGCTGAGACAGCCCGAGAGAAGGTTGCTTCCCAGCTGGCAGACTTGCATTCTGTAGCTAGATCCTCTGAGGGTCATAGCTCATGCAGCCGAAGGAATGAGTAGAGCAGTGGGTTCTAGCATATTGATGAGGAGACATGCCTGGATGCACCTGTGTGACTTTGTGGAGCTATTTAAGTCTTTGTTCGTCAATGCTGCATTTGACAGAACATCCCTTTTTGGTCCCAAGGTCAAAGACAGATTATCCAGGTGTGAGGCAGAGGGTAAGACCCTTCCTGCCATGGGCATATATTTTTCTGCTCCTCAGAGACCCTACTCTAGTGGCAAACTGTGGATCAAGAAATCACAAGGGTCTTGCCAAGACACATGTGGAGAGAGTTCCCCCAGGGGCACAGGGGGGATCAATTCTGGACGATGATGCCCTTGCAGCAGAGGAGGCTTGCAGAGCCAAGGGTCCAGAGAGACCTTCTTTGGGAAACGCCTTCCAGCAGTCCTGAAAGAGGCCTAATGGCCCACCTCTGGAGGCAGTCGGGGGTTGACTATCCCTGTACTGGTGAGTCTGGCTTTGAATGTCCGCCAATTTGTATAGGTGCAGACGATAATATCCAGAGGTTATCTAATCCCCTTTTCTCAAGAACACCCCCCAACATGTGACATGCTGAACATTCTACCCAGTCATAGGGGTACAGAAAAATCCTGGACATTCCATCCAGTCATAGGTCTCAAGCAGTTATCCAAACTCGGAAACTGCTGGACAAGAGAGTCATCCAGGAGGTCCTCCCAGACCAAAAAGGATTCAGAACTTGCAGTTCTTTGCATTTCCAAAGAAAATGGGACTGGAGACCAAGTCTTGTTCTCAGCAAACTAAACAAATCAGTTTGACTCCACAAATTCTGAATGGTCACAGTACAGTCCATACTTCTATTCTTGGAACAGGATTACTGGATGTGCTCAATAGACCTTCAAGATGCGTACTACCACATAAAAATGGACAGGTGATCCAGAAGGCATTTGCACTTCTGGCTGGGAGCCAGCCATTACCATTTCAGAGCACTGCCCTTTGGTCTCACTACAGTCCCCAGGGTGTTCACCAAATGCATACTAGTGGTAGCAGCTCACTTGAGACAACAAGGATTTCATGCATTTCCCTTCTTTGGATGATTGGCTCATTTCCTCCCCAACCAAGCATCAAGCATTGGTATTTGGACAAGAGACTCCCTTATGAAAGTCTGTGCAGAGCTAGGTATAACCATAAATTATGAAAAGTCACACTTGGACCCTGCTCAAACACTAGAGTTTATAGGAGCAAGTTTGGACAGAAATCTGATGTTTGCAAGGCTTCTGCAATCCAGATTGCTAATGATCAGGCACAAAATACACAAACTACCCCAGAACAAGAAGAAAGACACTCACTGTAACTTACAGACTGTAGTCTCAATGGATGCTGTTTTATAGTCTTAGTCCCAATGGTGAGATACCACATGCAAAAACTACAATGGCTTCTGGCTGCACAGTGGTCCGTTATCCATCAACCGATGTCTTATCGGATACTCATTACGAACACCTGCAAAACAGCTCTATCATGGTGGATTTATTCAGATCAAGTAACACAAGGCCGACCTTCAGGCCACAGTGACCACAGACTCTTCCCAGATAGGGTGGAGAGACATTATCTGGGGGAGACTGTTCAAGGAACCTGGTCTACTGATGAGAACAATGTCTACTGATGAGAACAATTTACACACAAACGTTCTGGAGATGAGGGCAGCACTCCTAGAGTTTAGGCTTTTCAAGATGCTCTTCCTCTGGGAGCAGTGGAGATTCAGACGTTTCAAGATGCTCTTCCTCTGGGAGCAGTGGAGATTCAGACAAATGTGTCTGTAGTCTGGTACATAAGCAAGGAGGAACCAGATTATACCTCCTGTGTCAAGAAGTGCTCAGTGGGACAGTGGGTAATCTAATCCAATTGCTATCTTGTAGCAGTGCACATTCGAGGAAAGTGAATGTTCAGTGTGATTGCAGACAAGTTGAGCAGATCCATTCTTTTGCCTCGAGTGGTCCCTCAACCAGAATGTAGCAGAAGAAATTTTTTGCAGATGGGGCCAGCCTTGCTGCTGCCTCTTTGCATCGCCTCCAAACAACAAATGCAGCAGCTACTTTGCTTTAATCTCCATCACCCCCCACCCCCTGTCTGGGGAGACCCTGAAGGATGCTGTTGTGCACGATTGGCCTCCTGGTTTCCTTTATGCTTTTCCCCCCTACCCTCTTGATTCCCATATTTCTCCAGACAGCAAACAGGTTGAAGAGAACAATAATCCTCATTGCTGAATTTTGGCTTCAACCAAATCTGGTTTCCCTTCCTTTGGCCTCAGTTATGGGGAAATGCCCTGGATTCTGGAACCCACTCCAGACCTTCTGTCACACCCGACAGGAATGACTCATTTCAATCTCTCCAACCTCAAAGTCGACTGCTTGGTTCCTCCAATTCCATTTATAGCCAACCTACTGTCCTCCCCCATTCATCGTATTTTGAGAGCATCTCATAAACCATCCACTCAAAAGCTGTATAGGAGCAAATGAAGGAGGTTTGTACCTGGGCTCAACAACGTGATGTAGATCCTTTCACAGCACCTAGTCACGCTGTTCTAGAATTTTTGGCTCATCCTGTTTAATAGTCAAGGCAGCTGCCCCCGTGTCAGTGTGCAATTGGCGGCTGTTTGTTTTTCACATTGGGAAAAGTAACTTGTAACAGATTTCCAACAAGCTTTGCAAGACCTTCTTGAAAGGGATTTTATTTATAAGGTCACCCCACAAGGATCCCTCTCCTCCTTGGGGAATCTTAACTTGATGCTGCATCTTACCGTCCAACCCCCTTTTGAATCTGCAGTGACCTGTGATATAAAATTTTTGTCTTGAAAGACCATCTTCCTAGTAGCCATTACATTGGCTAGAAGAATATCAGAAATTCAGGCCTTATCTTCCCACCCTCCATATCTGATTTTCCATAAAGACATGTTTTTCTTGCGCACCACCCTTCTTTTTTGGGTCTATATTATTGGAACGAAATCTTCAAACTCCGAATACCATATGGTCGGCACCATATGGTAGAAGTTTGAAAATTTCGAATCCGAATAAAACTAAGACAGGTAAACTGTCATTAAGTGTTTATGCAGGGGGGCAAGCCCCCCTGCACCCCCCACACCCCTGCTTCTTAAGTTTACCAACTCTGAGATCACATTACATTGAAGTAAAGGGAAGAATTCCCTAAGGAGATCTCCGTTCACTCTTGCGTTATTTGCAATTTTCGCACGTATGGTGTCGCTCAACTGGGATTCGCTCGGTACAGTTTTCGCTCTGCTAATATAGACCCTCTTTTTTTTACCTAAAGTTGTTTCTGAGACTAATATCAATCAAACCATTAACTTGTCCGTTTTCTTCCTAATAAAGATGAATATGTACTACATCTGTTGAATGTTTATAGACAATTGCTGTTTTATCTGCACATGATATAAGAATTTAGGAACGCAGATCAATTGCTCACATCTGAGCCTGATTGCATTGCTTTTGTCTTCACCAAACAAGGTATAGATCTTCCCAGACCTGTCCAAGTTCAGTCAACCAGGGCCATGGCCACATCAACCGCTTTTCAGGCTAATGCATCAGTGGACAAAATTTGTGCAGTGGCCACTTGGGCAAATCATCATACCTTTTATCTCTCATTACAAGTTGGATTTGATCTCCAGGGGAAGTGCCTCCTTCGGTTTGATGGTTCTGAGGAACATTCTTCCATGAGTCCTCCTAGGATAAAGGTAGACGAGTCCTCTTGTCCCATATGTGAATATGAAATGAAAATTTGATAATATCAGGTAAAGAAGTTATGTACATACCAGCTCTGAGTGTTTTGGAGCAGAACAGGTATTGAAGCTGAAGCTTCAGCATTGGATCCGGGAGGATAACTTCGACTTGGAGGATTTCAGAGCTGTTGATTCCCTTGGGTGCATCAGCATTGGACAGCTTTGGTTCGATTCCCTCCTCGGGGGCGGAACCCAGAGGGTGTGGAGAGTTGGCTGATCAAGAGCTTTGGCTCTGGGGAGGCTGATTTCCACTTCTCCTGGATCTTCTGCCTTCGAGGTAGTGGATCTTCTGCCTTCGAGGTAGCGGAAAGGGTTTTCTCCCATTCGGGGAATCCTTTAATGATTGCCATCCCTCTGGCTGCTAAGTCTCATCAGCTTACTCCACAGGCACAGCCAACCTGTAAGAGCTTCCAGATTGTCTCTGCACAGGGGCTTCCCCTTTCTTCAGGCACCTCTTAAGAGTATCCCACTGAAGTGATTCTCGGAAGAAACCATGTAAAAGGAGGCATTTAGATTCTCCTCAAGAATTATTGTCAGGAAGACGTCTCATTTGGAGACACTTTTTAGAAATCCTGTGCCAAAAAGGTGGATGGTCTTCCCAGAACCCTTTTCAAGAGGAATCTGTTCCTGAAAGCTTTCGGGTCTGGCCCCATCTACATCTTGTCCCCCCCCCCCCCGGCAGATGAGCTTGTCAACCTTGTCTCCCACCGGGCATAAAAGGAGCCAAAGTCCATAGAGCCCCTCCATAAATGCCCAGACAAGCTCCTCTGTACAGCACTAGCTAGCCAACATTGGTCCAGGAGGATTCCTGCAGATGCCACTGTTGCTGCAGCAGCCATGAAAAAAGAAGTAGCTGACCAGAGCTCAACTGTCCGTCCCCTTAGTACAGAAACTAGAGCTTTGGACAGATATTGAAAGCAAGTATATGCATCAATGACCTTTGCTATATGATTTCTGAATTACCTGGTACATTTTACTAGGTTACAGAGGGACATAATAAAAGGAACACTCTAACTCTACCCCTGAATCCATGTCAGCGGATGAAACTAACGCTTATTCTTTGCTGCTGGCCACCCTACAATCCATATCAAACATGTCCATGTACAGGCATACCCATTAGGAGGCATGCCTGGATGTGCTTTTGCAACTTTGTGGAGCCCTTTAAAGTGTCATTCATCAATTCTCCTTTTGATGGATCTCCTTTTTTAGGCCTACTGTTGGAGAAACTTTTCCCGTAGTGAACAAGATGGAAAGACCCTATTTTCTGTTGGAATTTTTTTTTTTTTTTTTTTTAAACCCCGCAGAGATCTTCTCAAGGAATCAGTACGGTGGCAAGAAAATGTGGTTTTGGTAATTTCAAAAGCAGAGGGGGAAGTAATTATAATAATGGAAGATGCAGCCCACTTGGCAGAGGGGGTCTGCAACCGTAGTGAACAAGATGGAAAGACCCTATTTTCTGTTGGAATTTTTTTTTTTTTTTTTAAACCCTGCAGAGATCTTCTCAAGGAATCAGTACGGTGGCAAGAAAATGTGGTTTTGGTAATTTCAAAAGCAGAGGGGGAAGTAATTATAATAATGGAAGATACAGCCCACTTGGCAGAGGGGGTCTGCAAAATCAAGGGTCTCTAGATTCTTTCTTGGACAGACCCTTCCAGCATTCCTGAAAGTTTGCTTGTTTTTCTTTGGAGACTGTCTGGGGATGCCTGTCTTTGCACCCAGAAGCTTGAGCAGCCGTCACTAAAGATACATGGGTGCAAAGATATTGGACTTGCGCACACGTTGGTTTACAAAGTCTGTTGAAAATGTAGGAGAAATGGGCAAATTTACATTTTGTAAAACAGAACTTGAAATAGTCACACACCTCGTTGCTGGTTGTGACATACTAATAGAAGGACTGTATACTGAAAGGCATAATAATGTGCCAAGACTGTTGCACTGCGGATTGTGCAAACATTGTGGTATTGAAGTGGCTGAGAAACACTGGAAACATGAGCCACAAAGCATCATAGAAAAGTCTGCAACTCATGGGATCACCCATTACCAACAGTTCAAAAGATAGATGCAAGAAAAACAGATATAGTGGTCCATGAAAAGGACAAAAGTAGCATTGATCATTTGAAATCTCTACACACAGTGACTGTGTCTTGTGATAGACACAAAGTCATAAAATATCAAGACTTGCAGGCAGAAATGAGAGCATTGTAGAAGAAAGATACCCAGACAGTTCAATAGTAGTAGGAGCAACAACAGGTCTTATCTAAATACGATTGTAGATTGTTTTTTATATGTTACCAATCCAATGCATGTAACTCCATACAAACTGCAGAAGGAGTCATTACTGGAAGGAGTCATTTCTTTCATTGAATATTGTGAGCTGTGTCTCTGTGTCTGCTGTTTGTTTTATACCTACAATCAACTGCATTACAAGCTGGGATAAGTACAAACTTGCATGGTTAAAGATAGTATTTCATTTTATTTTTATATTTGTTCAGTGAATATAGTGTTTCTGTCTGCAATTCTGTTATTTCTTTCATTGAATATTGTGAGCTGTTCCCCATCCTCCCTGCCTTTTCTGTTGGTGTTTTCTTTTTATAGATGCTGGCTTTGCAGTTGCCCTTCCCTACTGTAAATTTGATCTAGGACTCTCCTGTCAGTCTAATGTCATTAGCTCATAATACAAGGAGAACATTTAAGAAGGCCAACCCACTTAGTTTTCTAACCTTCTGCTTTTCCCTTCTCTCTTTCCTTTACCAAAAAAAAAAAACTTTGCTAGAATCTCCCTGTGTTCTGCTTAACTGTAACAAAATATTTACGCTTGTTTGCTGCCTTTTCTGTCTGTAGTCTAGTTCAGATGCAGATTTGCTATATCCAGGACTGTTTTGTAAGCTTCCGAGCCCCCACAAGCCTGTCTGTGTTGGAGGGAAGCCTGCTAGCTTATCAGTGGGAGTGGTAAGCACTAGGTAACCTATCTATCACATAAGGAGTGGTTTCTGGCCCAGAAATTGTAGTTATTGGCCACTTGGTCAGTTTTTGCATCTCTGAACTTCCTGATTCCGCTTTGTACTTGTTCCCCCTTCCTTTAACTAGTCTAGTCCAGATACAGAGTTGCCGTATCCAGGACTGTTTGTAAGCTCCTAAGCCTCCCAAGCCTTTCTGTGTTGGAGGGAAGCCTTCTAGCTCATCAGTGAGAGTGGTAAGCACTAGGTAACCTATCTATCGCATAAGGAGTAGTTATTGGCCGTTTGAGCAATTTTTCCATCTCTCTCAACTTTCTGATTTAAAAGCCGCATTTGCACGTGTTTCTTTCCTGTAACTAGTCTACATCAGATACAGATTCTTGGCTTTAGCACTTGAATTTGCTTATTCATGCTCAGCACTTGTTCAGAATTTGTTGTAATCCTAAATAAGCGGCACATTACTACAGCCCTTAGCCTTCCTCATTACCTAGAGGAAAATGGCTCTTGTACTCGCTTTCCTCACTTGTCTAGAGGAAAATAGGTTTTTATTCAGGCATGTCCAAGGGTCAGCTCCCAGTGTTCTCTCCTGTTTATCTGATGAATCTGGGCATCTTGGGGCAATGTAGCAATTGCCTCGTGTATACAGACAACCCTCTCCTCCTACCATCCAACACTGTGTGAGGTATGCACTTATCTAGCCAAACTGGAGGTAAAGCTCTCTACATCCAAGACTGAACTTGACAGTCAAGAGGAGAAGGTAAACACTTGCACCACATCACACTCCTCACATAGTCCCAGTAAACCTACACCACCAAAAGCCACACATAGAAACACAAAAACATTTGCGGAGGCTCTCAATAAAAATCTGCTCAAGCAACAGAGACCTCCAAAGCAGAAACGCAATCAGCCTCCACCTCCCAACCCAACCCAAATGACATATAGCCCACAGACTCGGTGTGACACTCAGCCACAGCTCATAAGGCAAAACAACGTACCCAGCACACTAGCCATAGGTGACTCTATATGGTCAGGCACACTGATGCCCCACTCACCAGGCTAAACAAGGAGAATGTTACTGTCAGGTGCCAGGATCCGCCACATAAACCATGCACTCGGGTCACTCCACAGCAAGTACAAATATGACTCTCGTACCTCCCTGGATTACATGAAAAGAGACATGGAAGAGCTCTCTGATCTTGTAGCTCAGGCAGTTATGACCCTAGCCCTGAGTAGCATCCTGCCATCGCCAAGAATTATACCGCAGTGCAAGGACAAAATGATTGACTTCAACAATTGGCTAAGCTTCTGGAGTCATTCTAAGGGGATCCAGTATCTGTCTGCTTGGGACGACATGGTCGGCAGGCCACAATGCTTTGCCGGAGATGGCCTGCACCTGTCACCCCTGGGATTCCGGATACTGGCTAAGGCTCTTGCCACCCTTGGTGTCTTTTTTTAGGCAAGGTTCAAATGCCAAAATCATAACCGGAGCAGATGAGCAAAAGCTGTGGGTAATGCTACTCAATGCTAGAAGTCTAAATCTCAAAATGCACTCCCTCGAGGCACTCCTTAAAATGGAGAACATAGATATCTGTGCAGTGACTGAGACCTGGTTCAAGGCTCCAGAGTGAACCCCTGCATTACCAGGCTATAACTCATACCACACTTTTCGGCCATCTAACCTGGACTGGAACACCAAAGCCGGAGGTGTGTCCATATTCATTAAGGATATCCACATCTCCAGGCTAGTTGCTCAGCATAATGCATCCGAGGTTATCCCAAGTGCAACTAACTCTGGGTACAACTGCAATCCAAATTGTAGCTTGCTACGGATCCCTCACCATGCCCCAGGATTCCCACTCCTCATTTCTTGATATACTGGAAAATATTAGGGTTCAACCAAACACCCTAATAATGGGCGATTTCAACTAACCCACCATTGACTGGGAAAACTACTCCTGTACCAACTCCTTCACTCAACACAGTCTGGAATTCATAAATTCCAATGCCCTGGATCAGCTTATCCACACCCCCACCAGGGGCAACAATATCCTAGACCTAGTCATTACCGTTGAGTGACCGGTGTTCCACACCTGAAGTTAACTCCTCATTGGTCAGATCCAACCATAAGCTAATCACCGTAGATATCCACATCCCACCCCCACTCCTCATTAAGGAAACCATGGTAAAAATGTATCCAAAACCAACTTCATGCTTCTTAAGACAGAAGTGGCGAACTTCTTGTCACCCTTTCAGATGGACAATACAGTTACGACTGCTGAATCCTACACAAATGCACTCTATAAGCACTTAAACAAGTGCATGGATCGTGCTATCCCGAAAAGAACCAAGACGCTATCCTCTAATAAAAGGAAGTGGATCTGGTGGTCCCCTGCCATAAACAAACTCTACAACAGAAGGAAGAAACTGTTGCAAAAGAGAGTAAAATCCCATGAGTGGAGGAGCTCCCTGGTCAGCCTCAGTAAGAAGCTAAGATCCCTTATAAGGTCCTCCAAAGCTAGCTATGAAGCACAGCAACAGTTATCCCACTCCACAAAGGAGGAGCCACCACTGATCCCGGGAACTATCGCCCTATTAGCCTGATGAGCCTGGTCTGTAAGGCCATGGAACGTATCATCATGGAATTCATAAAGACATTGGTAACCTCCAAACTCTGGACCCCACCCAGTTCGGGTTTGTGAAAGGCAGATCATGCCTCCTGAACCTGATCGATTTTCTTTGAGGCAGTCACCAAAGCTGTAGATGAGGGCAAGGTGGTTCACACAGCCTATCTTGACCTCGCCAAGGCTTTTGACACCACCCCCCATTCTGGAATTATAGATAAACTCATTAAACTAGGTATAAATCCTTATGTCACAAGATGGGCTGCCAACTGGCTCACTGACAGAACCCACACTGTAAAAGTTGCAGACTCCAAATCTGACTTCAAACCAGTGACAAGTGGAGTTACCACAGGGTTCAGTCCTGGGACCTCTCCGGTTTGGTATCTACTTCTCTGAAGTACAGACGAACACAGAAGGCCTTTGGCTGATGAAGTTCGCAGATGACTTCAAACATAGTAGAGTTCCCAAATGATGTGGACGTCCTATAGAAGGGCCTCACTGAGACAGATGCCTGGTGTCAGAGCCATGGCCTCAAGCTCAATGCCAAAAAGTGCATTGTCATCCCGTTTGGTAAAAACTATGTACCCATGAATTACTGCATAGGTGTCCGTCTACTTAACGTCAAATGTGTGATGAGACCTTGGGACCCAGGTGGACAGTAGTCTCTCCTTTGATCACATCGCCACAGTAGTCGGGAAATCTTTCTACGTGGCACACCATCACAAAAGGGTTCTCTTCCAGGAAAAACAAGATCATTGTTCCCCTCTACTCGACACTCATTAGACCCATTATAGAGTACAACGCCCCTTTTGGAATGTACCTCACAAGACATCTGCAGCAGCTGGAAAGGCCACAGAAGTACCTCACAAAGAGGATTACTTTCCTCAAGCATATTCCCTACACTGACCGTCTTAAACTCCAGCTTTACTCCATAGCATATTGCCTACTTTGAGGTGATCTCTGCCTAACATATAAAGCTATGTCAAACCCAGAGCTTTTGGCTGACATCAAAGATTGAAACAATACTGATTTCATGAACTTGAATTGTACTTTGACTTGGGAATGGGGTCCATTCCTGTCATGGTATTAGAAACCCCAAATACTTGAAATTACAAAAAAAAAGTACAAATAATTGTATCCAGAGGATATTTTTCCCTTTTCACAAAATCTGCCGCACCTAAGAAAAAAACTCCTGGATGTTCACCCAGTCAACGGGAGCAAGCCGCTCTAGAAATTCAAAAGCTGCTAGGCAAGAGTCATTGGAGGTCCCACTTCCAGAGAGGCTCCCTTTTTTTTTTTTTTTTTTTTTTTTTTTTTTTTTTTTTTTTTTAGTGCAAAGAAAGCAGGGGACCAGAGAGATGTTCTGGATCTCAGTTTTATATAGAAATTCATAAAGAACTCCCAAGTTCCAGATGGTCATGGTTCAGTCCATTCTACCATTGCTCCAGAAAGGTGACTGGATGTGCTCTGTAGATCTGAAGGATGCATACTGACACACAAAAATGAACAGACAATCCCAAAGATTGACTGGATGTGCTCTGTAGATCTGAAGGATGCATACTGATGCACAAAAATGAACAGACAATCCCAAAGATTCCTTCGCTTCCAGCTGGAAGCCAGTCATCATCAGTTCAGAGCCCTGTCCTTTTGTCTCAACAACAGCCCCAGGGTGTTAACCAAATGTATGGCAGTGGTTGCAGCTCATCTAAGACTGCATGGATTCAGGATGTTTCCTTATTTATGCAACTGGTTTCTCACCGAATCAGCCAGGCATTTATTGATAGCAGCCAGAGACTTGCCTAGGACAGTGAATGAACTTAAAAAGGTAATCACTGTAAATCTTGTAAAACCCAGACTTTGGCCAGTACAGGTCTTGGAGTTTTATAGGGGCTTTCCTAGACTCATTGACTCTTCAAGCCTTCTTACCACAGGGCAAAAATCTTACTTTGTTGTTGCATGTCAGTCAGGTTCTTTCTCATTTTCCTCCAGCCAAACTCGTCTTAAGAGCTTTGGGATCTATGGTTGCTGCAGTCATGTTGATACCAGCAGCTCATTTTTACATGAGGATCTTTCAGTGGACTTTGCAAGAACAATGGTCCATTCTACCCCAACCCTTACAATTTCCAGTAAAACTGTCCAGGGTATGCAAGGACTCATTACTATGATAGATCCCATCCAACTAGACTTGCCAAGGTCGCCCCTATATTCTTCCTCCACCCAACACCACGTTGACCACAAACTCCTTCCGTTTTGGGTGGGGAGCATTACTTGGGATGTACTCCCCAAAACACATGGACCACAGTAGAGACCAAATTGCATATAAATGTTCTGGAGATGAGTGGTCCTATTAACGTTGCAGGCCTTCCAGAACTCTCTCCCTCTTGGGACAGTTGCTGTTCGAACTAACAATGTCAGTGGTTTGGTACATCAGTAAATGGAGGAAACAGATGTTGCGCTCTCTGCCATGGAGCAGTGAGAGTTTGGTAATAAGCTATCTCATCCACCCACTTTCTTATAGCGACTCACATTCCGGAGAAATCAAATGTGCCAACAGACATGCTCAGCAGGACAATTCTGAGACTTATTCGCCTTTCCCTTCAAAGTGCCACAGGTTCTTTGCCCTAATCCCTCCTCAGGGTCAGCCACAGAGAGATGCTGTAGTCCACATTTGGCCCTCTGGTCTTCTTTATGCCTATCCACCCCTACCCCTTAATCCCCAAATTTCTTGGGAAAGCTTTCAGGTTGAAGGACAAAGTAATCTTCCTTACCCCCTTCTGGCCTCAGCAGTTTGATTTCCCTTCCTGTGGTCTCAGTAATATGTCCTCCATGGATACTGGACCCCAGTCCAGATTTCACCTGATCAGGCCTTACTTATTTGGATGTTCTGGGCCTCAAATTGACCACACGGTTTCCCCAATTCCAATGATGGCTAGACATTCCAGGCTTTTCTGTCGAGTTCAAAAAATTTTGTTTTCATCTCAAACTCTCCACAAGAAAGATTTATAAAAGTAAATGGAAGAGATTTTCCTTATGGGCTCAGCAGGGATGTTTGGTCCTTTCTCTGCTCCGATTTCTGCTGTTCTAGAATTTCTAACATTTTTTTCCAAAGTCGGGTCAGTGTCTCTACTGTTTAAAGTTCAAACTAGCTGCCATTTCAAGTTTTCACAGAGATAAGCCTTCACTTTGACATTGTCTAGGGTGTGTAAGGCTTTTCGTGTGGATACTTTTTTACTTAAACCGTATATTAAGGACCCCTATACTACTTTGGGATCTTTTGGTTTTACAGTCTAATGCAGTCATCCTTTGAACCCTCTGCAAAAGTGGACCCAAGTTTCTTTCTTGGAAAGTAGTTTTTCCTCTCAGCCATAATGTCTGTAAGTTGTCTCTGAACTCCAAACACTTTTTTTTTTTCAAAACTGCCTTATTTGGTCTTCCATAAGGACAGGGTTGCCTCGTGTTCAAATCCATCTTTCTTACCAAAGTTGCGTCAGAAGCCAATAGCAATCAATTTGCCAGCTTTATTCCCTAAATTTTGAGAAAAAAGGAAAATACTTGCTTCATTCTTTAGATGTACATAGACAACTTTGTTTCTATCTTCATAGAATGAAGGAAGTTAGACTGATCACTTGTGTTTCCTTTGAGAACAAATTGGATAGGCCTGTCTCAGAAACTACAGTAGCCAAATGGATAACTGATTTGTATTTCTTTTGTATTCCTTAAAAATATCTTGACCATATCAAGACAACCAAGAGCTCATTCAACTAGGTCTGTGGCTACATCATCTGCTTTTTGGTCAGGAGCTATCATTGAGATTTGTGCAGCTTCTACTTGGTCTCAAGTTCATACCTCTGTAGCTCATTATAAATTGGGCATCATCTCCAGGAATTGAGATGGATTTGGTTCTGCGGTACTCTGGAACATCCTTCCATGAGGACCACCCAAGGTTAATGTAGCTAAGGACTCTGTCCCATCCATTGAGGAATGAACGACAATTACATCATCAGATATTGAAGTTATGTACATAACATAACTGTGTATCTGTGTTGTTCATTTTCATTCTTTCTCAACTTCCTTCCCCCTTCCTTGGCTTTGGAAATGACCTGATGGAATTTTGTCAGGAACCATTGTTCCTGTTTGAAACTCTATTCTGTTCTATTACATCTCTTTCTGTCAGTGTTATGGATCTATTGCCCTTTTTCGAACATAGCTTAGAGACTGCAAACTTGATCTGAGGTAAAGCAGTGATCGGAGGCATTATGGATAAAGGGAGGAGAGTCTGATCCTAGACTGCAAAAGAAGTGGCAGAGTCTGATCCGAGGATCAGGTCTGAACCTATCCATTGGGGAAGAATGAACATGGGCAACACAGATGAATAGTTATGGTAAGTAAATAACTTAAATGTATATCTCCTCACCTGGTTTATTGAGAAGCTTGGGATTTCATTCAGTAACATAATTTCTGACCTTTGCACAGGATTAGGCTAGTTGCAGGAGATTGCCGATAGCATTGAAAGAGGTTACTCTTGCTTTAACTTTTATTAGAAAAAGGAAAGACGCCAGGCACCGATGTATCCCCTTTTTCAGAGCTGTAGCTGGGAGACTTGCTCATTACAGAACAGTCTGTGTGATGAATGATATCTTCTACACAAAGTGAGTTCCAAATTTATGGGGGGGGGGGGGCTGTGATTTATAATGAAAGAAAGGATCCTGAAATTATTGCATCATATAGACTGATTTGTGGTTTCAGATCAAGATTATAATAAGTAGACCAGTTGTTCCACATGTTGATGAAGATTACTGTGATTTTGTTCTTGGCCAGCACACCTTTTGCAATATAGTGTGATCAGTATGTACTTATTCTTTATGCAGGTTTGTGGGCTACTTTGGCAGAGGTAACACACTCTGCAAGCCCATGTTCAGGGGATAGTTGATTATTTTTTTTTTTTTTCATTTTTCTTGTGCTCCAATGTTATGATAGCCTCATGAGTTGATGTTTTTATACTGCTATTTACATGTCGTTCTCGCTTTCCTCTGGTGATGTAATTGCACTCATTCCTTAGTTGTCAGTCTGTGGCTATTTTGTATTGTATTTTATATCGTTGGTCATTTGTTTCCCCATCCACCGAACCAGGTCCTTCTTAGCCCGTCATCTCATGAGGATACCCAAGCGGTTCATTTCTGGATTGTTCTAGGCAAGGTGTAGCACCTTAGGAGTGCTCCTGTTAATATACATTAGGGTGCATCTGCATTCCCTTTATTGTTGCCCTGCTGCTACGTTTATTTGTGGAGCATTTGGACATTATAGAACCCCACCATTTTCCTTATCTTAAGGTGAGAACCCATATTCAGAATTCCAAAAGTTTGCATGTGGGTCTACCATCGTATTGCCTAAGATTAATTTACAGTGTGCATAGCATAAGAGACGCTTCAAAAAACAGTAGATTCACAATGGCTGATGTTTTTTAATCCTGCTTTTATTTTTATTTCCCTCAGCAACCGGATGCCCATGATAGTGAAGATGATTTGTTGTCCCAGGCTCAGACTGCCACACAAGTCCAGAGGAATCTTGAAAAGCTCACGCCTGAGCAGATTGAGCAAAAGGTAAATGACACACAGGAAAACTAACTTGAACTGTGTATTATCTTTGCAATGTTATTTAAAACTCTAAAGTTAAACCTCCACCTCTGCTAATGTAAGTTACGTAAAGGGGAACAGTGTCACCAAAAGGTAGGAGGAGCCATTGACTCTTTCATATGTCTGTTTTAATAGTGGCTGATTTAAATCAAGCAAGCAGTAATGCTCTACAGGGTGTGTTACTGTGTAAATAACAAACACCCACGGAAGGGTATTTAGTTACACAGTAGCACATATCCTGGAGGGCATTCTAGAGAATGGGCTATACGTGCGAGCACACACACAATTTTATATATATATATATATATATATATATATATATATATATATATATATATATATATATATATAATTTTTTTTTTTTTGTCACCGTTTTACTATTGCTAAATGACAAACACTGTGCTTAGTGAGTGTAAAATAATGGTTCGATCAATCTCTCTAATAAATGCTTACAATCACAGATGCCAACATAAACACAAGTGCATACTTTTTCATTTTTAAACACTCCCGTTTCAATTTTCCGCTCACTAAACAGCAAAAGCACTGCTTGGCAAGTATAAAATAATGGTGACTGTTAGCTTCCTTACTGTCCAGACTTCATGGTACCTTAATATATTGCCGTGAAGCGACACTTGTTTTTCAGTGACCATTACCTGTATATAGACACCCTGCTGGAGAACATTTGTTCTCTAATCAGTGTGCAGATATATGGTTTGCCTATTATTTTAGACCGATTATTGCACTGCAGTACTACCTGGGACTGGCAATTGAGTATACCCCATTTTTGCGGAAGTTGAGTGTCCCTGGTTAGGGTAGTGAAGTAATTTAACCTTACATCATGTTATAATCAGTAGCTTATATACTCTAGTAATGTGGTAAAACCAGTACTTTGAGAAAACTAGATTTAGTAAGAAGAGGTCCATCTTTGTTTAACATTTGCACTTGGGCATTAGGATCAGTTAACGGATAACTTTTTCAGGTTACCGTACCACTTGGTGGCTAAATCTTCTTTCAATCTGCCCCACATTGTTTCTAATATGTCATGCAGTCCTTTTTATCCGGTTCTTATTTCCTGCACAAAAACTTTGATTGCTAAAAGAAATTGCTCCAGATTGCTATGTAACTACTGAGAGTTTTTATTGTTTGCACATCTCATTTAAATCTTCTCTTCTTTTCCTCCTTGATACTTTGTCAGAAAATTTCTGTTTATTCCTCGATCAGCAAGAATTCATCACTTCGTGTTCAACCTTGGCCTGCCTTCACTCTGCCACATCATGTCTTCTCCTTTTTGTTTTGTTTTACTCGTGCCTGGAGTTGGTGCTTTCCATATTCTGGCAAGCATATTGGATATTTTTATACTGTTCTAGGTACTCTGCAGTAACACCTTTCAGTGTTCTCTATGCTTAGATTTCAATGATGTTATTGAACATGGATGAAGAAAGGTACTGTATAGTTACTTTATTTTCCAAGAAGCTGTGTGCCTTAAAAAAAAATAGCGAGGCAGTTCATATAATTCTTTAAAACATCTTTAGTAACAACTTTTAAGTAATGAGTACATTTACTTATAGAAAACAAACAATCCTGTTTCACTTTCCGTTTTCAACAGACTCTTGGTGAAAAAAAAATAATTTAAGGAGATAGTTTCTTAGAAATTTGGGTGAATCTTCTAGGTCAGTAAAAGGGTGTCTCTATATTCTAGTGACAGAACACCTTTAACAAGGGCGGGTTTGCCCTAAATTAGTTGTTGGATATATTGGAAATATTCCAGGTAATGTCTGCCCCTTCTCCAAGAATTTAAGCACCCCTATTTTGTCCAAACTGTTACCCTTGTTCTTTTGTGGCTATGTCTTTCTTGCCTACATCTTGATTGAGAACTAACTGTCTCAAGAGATTTACTGCTGTGTAGTTCAGGGTTTCAGCACCTGTCCACATTGTTTTAGTCTGTCTGATGTTACCTTCTTTGGTTGGTATCTGTACTTTCCCCACTGCCAGCAAACCTTGTGCCAGTAACTTTCACCAGTTTATCAGTTTTGTGGCACCAACACTCTTTTATCATTGGCCTAAATGGCACTGCCTCTGACTTTTCTGACACCACCCTTTGCAGCATCAGACTCTACCCATCTCTTCTTGCTTGTCCTGAGGTCATCCTTCCCACTGATAGTCCTGGCGCATGTGATTTTGGCACCATTGTGTCAGGTGTCAGTCGATACAGTGCTGGGTTGGCTTTCCAGCATCTGTACCTGTAGCGCTGTGTCTCATTCGTAGTGGTTTATCTCCCTTTTCAAAGGCTAGCTTGGAACATTCTGTACAGATTTCAGACCTCTATATACCTCATCTAGTACTCAAAATATACTACCTTACCTACTTCACCTTACTTTATCCCTTTAAGTATTCCCTTCTGCTCTGTCTGGATAAAACAGATGAACATCCATGGGTTTCATTCAATAGGTTCATAGGTAGATACTAGGCTATCTGCCCTAGGGCATTTATAAGCCTAGCCAGAGTGTATTGGCTTCCGCCTTCCTATTAGGTTAGCCTACCGTGCCTCTGTAAAGTAGGTCACAGAAGGTACCCTTTTAAGATTAGTTTACTGTTCCTCTGTCTAGCAGGGACACAGAAGAGATCCCAGGGGTGAATTTGCGATTTCCCATCCACGCGTCCAGATTTCGCTTGAAGAGGGTCAGCGAGGGGCTATGTCTAACCTGAATTGGGATTCTATTCCAGAATGAGGGGAGCCTTTGGGAAATGAATCTGTCCCTCCAGCATGTCCTATTTATTTTTGTGCTGAGGTTTAGGTCCCTGGAGCATGTAGCTCTAAGGGACTTGGATTTTTTGAGATGGAGCATGTCCATTAATTCTGGGTTTGACATGGCTTTGTACGTCAGGCATAGATCGCCTCTGAGTAGGCGGTAAGCAACTGAGTAGAGCTGGAGTTTCTTTAGTCGAGCTGCATAGGACATCTGTTTGTAGCCCATGATCCTCTTGGTGAGGTACTTTTGGGGTCTTTCCAGTTGCTGCAGGTGTCTGGTAAGGTATTTCCCAAAAGGGATATTGTATTCAATTATGGGCCTGATGAGTGACGAGTAGAGGGGCACAATGACCTCTCTTGATCTAGATGCGAACCCTTTCGTCATAAGGTGGGCTATATAGAAGGTCTTTCTAACCACTTTGGTAACGTGATTATCAAAGGAGAGATTACGATCTACGTTGGTCCCCAAATCCCTAATTACTTCTTCCATACTTAATGGATTACCACCTATGTGGTAATTTGTGGGCACCTTGTTTTTCCCAAAGGGGATGACTATGCACTTTTTAGCGTTTAGCTTGAGGCTGTGGCTCTGGCACCAAGCATCCGTCTCTGTGAGACCCTTTTGGAGGATGCTTGTGTTAGCTGGAGATTCGATTATGGCCCCCAGTTTGCAGTCATCTGCGAACATTGTCAGCCATAATCCCCCCATGTTAGCCTGAACCTCAGAGAAGTATATTCCGAACGAGAGGTCCCAGGACTGAGCCCTGTGGGACGCCACTTGTAACTGGTTTGGATTCGGACATGGCACCTGCGATTCTGACCATGTGGGTTCTATCTCTGAGCCAGTTTGCAACCCATTTTGCGATCTAGGGGTTGATATTTAAGCTGGTAAGCTTATTTATGATTCCCGAGTGGGGTATTGTGTCAAAGGCTTTTGCGAGGTCCAGGTAGGCTGTGTGGACTACCTTACGCTCATCTATGGCTTTGGTAACTGTTTCAAAGAAATCAACTAGGTTTAAGAGGCAAGATCTGCCCTTAACAAAGCTAAAGTGGGTAGGGTCCAGTGTCTGTAGGCTCCAATGTCTTTGTTTATGAGCTCCATGATAATACGCTCCATAGCTTTACAGACCAGACTAGTCAGGCTTAGGGGGCGATAGTATCCAGGGTCCGTTGTGGCACCACCTTTGTGGAGTTGGACCACTGTAGCTGTACGCCATTCTTTGGGTACATATCCTGTAGTAAGGCTAAGTTTGAACAATGACTTAATGTGAGGGTTCAGTTCTTCTTGGAGCTCGTGTAAGACACAGCCTGGGACACCGTCCGGTCCCATAGATGCTGTGTTTTTTGCTTTGGAGAGGGCAGCTTTCACCTGTGCATCTGTGATGTCAGGGAGGTTACATTCAGTTGGGCTAGGCATTTGCTCCTTTGGGGGGGGGGGGGAGAGTTTGCGCTGAATCTGTCTGCCAGGATGTTGGCTATGTCTGTAGGTTCGGTATATTTTGTACAGTTATGCAACAATTCAGAGCATATCTGGGAGTTTCCGCCCATGTTCCTGACATAACTAAAGAATGCCTTGTGATTATCTTTAGTGTCTAGGGCAGTTTTTCTTTCGAAGCTGGCCTTTGATGGTTTTATGAGGGATCGAAGTTTCTTGCTAATACTGATCAGAGATGCCTTCCCTTTTTGGGATTTTGCTCTGTCATGTAGTAGCTTCTTCCTTCTGTTGTATAGCTTATTTATGGCCGGGGTCCACCAGTCCGGTCTCTTGTTTTTGGAGGAGTGAGTCTTGGTTTTATTTGGGATAGCACGATCCATGCATTCCTGCAGGTGCTCATAGAATGCATTTGTAAAGGATTCTGCGGATTGGGCTGTATTATCCTCTGGCCCAGGGGCTTTGAAGGATTCCACCTCAGTCTTGAGAAGTGCAAAGTTGGCTTTTGAGAAATTCTTTAGTGATTTCCTTGGCTGAGGGTGGGGACGGGATATGGATGTCCAGGGCTAGGTGCCCCAACAGGGAACCCAAGCCATCGAGATGACCGATATATAGTAGCACAAAAAATGCTTTATAACTTCCTACTAATAGTTGCATTAAAGACTTGTTTTATATCTTAATATTGTATGAAATAACCGAAGCCACTTAAGGTCAACATGTTTTTCTTTTACTGAAGATTTAATTTTAATTGGTGGACCACCAGGGTGGCTTGCTTTTAAATTTATTATATTTTGGTCTATATGGGTCTGACAATTCTATACATCTATTTGTGTTTGTCTAATTATAAAACTACTTTGTGAATGTGATGTTATACATGCAATATGAAATTTGTATATACTATATTTTTATCCTATCCTAAATTCTGTACTATATTGAGTGTTTTTTTAATGTTCATAATCAATACTGTAGACTGAATACTGCTGTTCATATTCAAAACAATATAATTGTACTGTCTTTTGGAGCTTTTCTCCACTAAAAACAGGCTCCTAGCCCCATCAGACTGTCCCAGTTAACAAATGTAATTAATTAAGTAATTAATTAATAAATAAGTGAATTTTGAGACTTCATCATATAGTTTTATATATATGCACCAAGTCATAATACAGAATGGTTGGATTCTAAAACAAACTATCCTGGACCAGTATCTCGAAGCTATAAAGTCGAATGTTAAAATAGTGAACGTTCATAATCGTGAATTTGATGTAATGTCCGGGTTTGTGTTTTGTTGGTGCGTGGTGCCTTGTTTGGATGTAGGTGTTATGTCAGGTAAGTGAGTGTTTTGTAAGGGTTTGAGTGGGAGTTAGAGTGTGTGAGGGATTGGAGAATGTGTGTGTGTGAGTGAGCTTTAGTTGTGTATGTGTGTTGTTTTTGTTTATGTTGTGATGTGGTTGTTGTGTTGTATGTTTAGTGGAGTGTGTGCAGTGTTTTGGTTATGTGGTTTTTTTGTTTGTCAGTGTTTTGGATTTGGTTTATAGTCTCCTCGATACTGAAAAATATATTTCAACATTTGAGGTTATAAAAATGAATCCATATATATATATATATATATATATATATATATATATATATATATATATATATATATATATATATATATATATAATGCAGAAAAACCAAACAAAATACCCAGTGGTGCCTTCCAGATGGCTAGGTGCACTCAGTTCAGCACAAGGAATACAATAACTCTCACACACAAACTTGGCAACTACACAAAACAATGACTCTGTGACAATAATAAAATACCACATCCGAATGCCATTATACAATGCTGAGTTGACAGCCATAAAGCATAAAATGTAATAAATGTATTAAACGATAACTATGTGCAAATAATACATAACTACATATTGAATGGTACAAAGTAGAAATTCACCAGAAGGGGACCAATTAAAAACATTTAAAAAAATATTCTAGATCTAGACCATCCTGAGAGGAGTAGTATGTGTACTCCTGTCATTGTTGAGTGACTCACTATGGCAGTGAGACTATTACGCTAACTTGCAGCTACAAACTCTGGTGCTGCTTGGCTTTTGAGAGTGTGGTTACCTATCACACACCAGTATGAGCAGATTCTGTCACTGAAAGGGAAGCTCAGTAAATTACTTATGCTTCTGTTATATTTACAGCACATCTATTGTTAACTTACTTGCTTAGTCAAATTAATTCCTGTCTTGAAGCTCTTCTCTTGTTTTGAATAGCTGTTCCATTTCATTGAATTATATTTCAGTGTTTGTAAGGTATGCATATGACAGATTACAAAACATTGGTAATAATAATCTTCCTTCATCAGCTAGCACTTAACAGAACTGTTCAAATCAGTCAAATCACATTTGATAAAAAGAGACATCATTCAGTCAACAACAGTAACAGAATTACCTTGGTTGGGTTTAACACCTTCTGAACTGGATACAACTGCTGGCCACTGATGTAATGTTTTCTCAGTCATCCAGAGCAACTTTTGTTAACTGTAGTAACAGGTCTCTCGCGCCTACATTTGTTTCCCTTGTGTAAATAAACCAAATGCAAGAGGGATATCACTCTGCAGAGCATGAGTTCCCTCCTAAACCACATAATCCAGCCAAAGGCCCTGACTGCAAGGGAAGCAGTTTGGAGCTTCCTCTGTTCTGTGCAGTAGTTGACCGCACAGATGTCTGGGATTTCACAGCACAGGTCTCACTGGGCTTTTTTTCTTTGCATTGGACTGCCGATAAAGGCAGTCTGAATCTTGTTTTTTTCTAGGTGGGAGGGCTGCAGACTGGGATTCTTACCACGAGCGATGGACATTTACTAAATAAGCATGGTCCAGGGAAATTTGTTTATGGTCTGATCTTACCAATGAGGGGTTTACCTCTGGTGTGGAACATAGTCCCCATGTTAGTGATGACCAGGTCCAATATGTTGTTCCCTCTTGTGGGAGTGGTGACCAGTTGTTCCATTGCGTTAGTGTTTATAAATTCAAGGAACCGTTGGGCGAGGGTGTTTGGGCTTGAGTAGTTTTCCTAGTCGATGCTTGGATAGTTGAAGTCACCCAATGACTTAGTGTTTGGAGAGACCTTCATATTCTCCAGTGTTCTCAGGAATGCCAAGTGGGGTTCCTGTAATAGGGAGGGTGTTCTGTAGCAGGCTACAAACTGAAAGGCAGTTTTGCCTGCTGTTAGTTGCACATGGATGGTTTCCGATGCTTCGTGCAGTGCCACTAACCTGGAGGTGTAGGTATCTTTGAATATAGATACTCCCCCTCCTTTTGTGCTTCGGTCTGAGTTTTTGGGCCGAAATGCATGGTATGAGTTATAACCTGGTAGTGCTGGGGTGCTCTCAGGAGCTTTGAACCAGGTTTCTGTTACTGCACAGACATCGATTTTCTCCATACTGAGGAGAGCCTTGAGTGCGTGCATCTTGAGGTTTAGACTTCAGGTATTGAGTAGCATTACCTTTAGTTTTTTTTTATCCTTGGGTTATCTATGGAGGTGGGTTTGTCCTTTGAGCCTTGCCTAAAAAAGGCACTATAGGGGTGGCAAGAGCCTTGGCCAGTATACAAAAGCCTAAGGGTGACGGGTGCAAGCCGTCCCTAGCGAAGCAGCGTGGCTTGTCGAGCATGTCATGCCAGGCAGACTGACACTGGATCCCCTTTGAATGACACCAATACTTTAGCCAATTGTTGAAACTGATCATTTTGTCTTTATACTGTGGCATCATTCTTGGTGAGGGCAAGATGCTACTCAAGGTCAGGGTCATACCAGCCTGGGCTACATGGTCAGAGAGCTCCTCTGTCTCTCTTCGTAGTCCAGGGAGGTACGTCTCAGGTCATTCACACCAGCATGGGCAATGACGGAGTCATACTTGTACTTGCTTTGGAGTGACCAGAGTGCTTGCGTTATGTGGTGGATCCTGGCACCCGACAGGCAGTTTACAGTGACCTTCTCCTTGTTCAGTCTGATGAGCGGGACGTCAGTGTGCCAGACAATAGAGTCCCCTATAACAAGTGTATTTGGTGTGTTGTTTGGCCTTAAGGGCTGTGACTGTGAGGCACACTGATTTTTGTGAGATATGTGATTCGTGGGTATTGTTGATGGGTGGCTGTTGCTTGGATATCTGCTTAGGAGGTCTTTGCTGTTTAGGCAGATTTTTATTTAGAGCCTCCGAGTATGTTTTTGTGTGTTTGTGTTGGTTATGCAGATGCAATAGGTCTGTGTGAGACTGGATTTGTGGTGTGGTTGGTTACCTTTTCCTCCTGACTGACTGTGCCAGTCTTGGGTTGAGAGAGCTCTGCCTCCAGTTTGGCTGTGTAACTGCATCTCTCACATGTATTAGAGTTTGTTGGAAGGAGGAGAGTGTTGTCTGTGTACATAAGATAATTGTAACATTGCCTCAAAATTCCCAGATTCACCAGCTGGACTGGAGAGTAACCTTGAAACTGACCCTTGGACATACCAGATTAGTATAGGGAACTGGGTTTTTACTGATCAGATTAGGGAAGGGATCTGATTTTTCACTTGATCTGGAAGGACCAATCGGGAGCCTAATAGAAGTCAAGGAGGGTGTAGTGCTTTAGTTAGTTAGTGTTTCCTTATAAGAGCTGAGCAAGCGCAGGGCTTTAGAAAGAGAATAGAGTGATTACTTTGAGAGTTTGAACAGTTCTAAGGGAAAAAGTGAAGAGCAGACTTTGTGGAGCCTGGATTAGTTTAAACCTGTTTAGGCGGCGCTGCTCAGTGTGCAAAACTGCGCAAAAAGAGAGTTGTAGGGTTTGAGAGAGAGAGATCAAGAAGTTTAGAATTGACCCAAAATGGCCAATAAAACTACAGCTTCTAGGCAGTAACCACTCCTCCAGGGACAGGCAGACTGTTCACTGTTAACCACTCCCACTGGTGAACACTGAGACTTCCCTTTAGCCCAAGCAAGCACTGGCCTTCTAGAAACTTCCAAACAGTTCAGAACAGCAAATCTGTAACTGAACTTTCTTAACTTTCAGAAAGTGGGGAAAAAAGCAAGATTTTTTTTTGTTTTTTTTTTCTTTTTGTTGTAGTTTAAAGGTAGCAGAGATACACAAGCAGCAAAATAATCACAGCAGTGCAATAAATGACCCCACACTTGTGCTAGGTCAAAATCAGGTAAAATGCAGTTTTTAGAGAAAAAAAACGATTTTAAATTATGTACTGCATTGTAAACAGGCTCTAGATGTGTTCCAAGTACTGTTACTGTTACAGATATAAACTTTAGCAAGCTGGAAAATGCCAAAAAATAGGCGGCAAAGCAGTAATTGACAAAAAATCAGAAGAAAATACTTAAAATCACAAAAGTGGCTCCTTTTCTTCTCTCAGCATTTTCTCTCCTTGGGTAGGTGCTTCAGCAACAACTAGCAAGCAGCTTTATTATATGCAAACACATCAGGATTTAAGCAAATAACTTTAACCTAGATAAACTTGTAAACAGACCTGACCATTTCTTTCATACATGTTCACACTCTGGTTGCACTCTCAAAATGGCACTGAAACTAGTGTGTGCCTGCTATTTATATGCATGTTCATTCCTTGGAAATGCTTCTTAAAGGTACAACACACATACATACTCTACATACTCTCTCTTTGAGAAATAAGTCATACTTCATTGAAGACCTTGATTGCATGCAATAAATACAATATAATTCTTTGACATGCAATTACACAGAACTAAATACATGTAGACACTTATGTCCAGGTTGCTGTTTATTTCACACTAGGTCTGGAGATGCGACCAATTCTTGTGACATAGAATTTAGAATCAGGTTTAGCAGTTGGAGCTGTCTCTGCTGAATGTTCCACCTTATGTACATCTGGAACATCATCAGGAACGGAAGTTAAAATTAAGACACGTTTTGAAACAGGAACATTGTCTGGATTGCTCTGAGATTGAGTCTGTATCACACGGACAATGCTGCAATATCAGTTCTGCTACAGGAAGTCTGAGATTGAGTCTGTATCACACGGACAATGCTGCAATATCAGTTCTGCTACAGGAAGATGATGTCTAATGTACTCCACACCCAATGATTTCACAAAATAGAATCTCAGCTTGGCACACATACCTGTTAATTGACCAATCTGGTCTAAACCTTTTGCTGTTTGTATCCTCACTGCCTCTCCTTTTAATGGATGAAGAAATCTGCCCTTTTTATTATAACTGGACTTCTGGAAAGAACACTTTCTGTGAAGTTCGGCTTTGATTGCTCTGTTCTTAGCTTAGGCCTCAAACTGAAACTGATAGGGTATGCCTAGATAGAAGTGTTTGAGCAGAGGAGCCAAGTATATAATCGCGGGGTATGTTTCTGAGGTTAAGTAAGTTCAAAAAGACCTCAATATTGTCACACTTTGACTTCTCTAATTGCTTTGTACTCTGTACTGCATGTTCTGCTAGTCCATTTGACTGAGGGTATTCAGGACTACTAGTAACATGTACAAAGTCCCATTCTTTTGCAAAATTCTGAAACAATTGACTTGTAAATTGAGTACCATTGTCAGAGATAAACTTAGGGCTACCATTGACTAAGAAATGACGTTTCCACTTGGTAATAACAGTAGTGGACGTTAGGTTAGGCAACAAATCAATTGCAAACCAGTTCGAATAAGAGTCGACCAACACTAAGTGTAATGCTGATTGTTCCACTCGAATATGTCTCTGGTTGCTATTGACAAAGGTACTTCAGGAACTTGACTTAGCTGAAGTGGTTCTTTTTGCGGATGCGGTTTAGTACTATTGCACAGCGAACAAGATGAAAGCACTTTAGCCATCTCTAGTGAAAGACATTGACAAAATACTAGTCCTGTCACCCCTCTTTTGGTAAATTTAGAACCTGGGTGACCACAGTGCAAAATCTGGACATATTCACATTGTAAGGAAGCAGGAACAACAACTTTGGGACCTTTGAAAATAATGTCATCTTTCATCAACATCTCATTTCTGTAAGGAAAATAAGCTTGTACTTCAGGCGGTACACTGGACTGCTTTGACAGCCATCATACCTGGATGTAGTGGTTGAGCGTTTGCAAAACAGGATCTGTCTTTTGTATGATCTCTCAGCTCATCAAGTCTTGTGGTCGAAAAATTACACACTTCCATGACATCAAGTCAAAATTCTCTACATAAAGCTGTTCTGTTGTATTTCTGGGCGATCCTAATAAGGTGTCGGCCAGGTAAAGAAGTTTGCCTTTTGTATAGACCATTTTGAAGTTGTACTTTTGTGATTTAAGCATCATTCTTTGTAATGTTGCTGGAGCAAATGCATAGGCTTTTTTAAAATAGTAACTAGGGTTGATGACCAGTTTCAATCTAGATATCTTGACCATAAACATAATCATGAAACTTTGAGCATGCACACACAATTGCCAAAAGTTCCTCCTCGATCTGAGCATATTGCATTTCAGTTTGGGTAAGAGTCCTAGATGCATAGGCTACCGGTCTGCCGTCTTGAAGAATAACTGCACCAAGACCAGACTTTGAGGTGTCACAGCAAAGGGTAACTGATTTATTGGCATTATAGTACCTTAATGTAAGTGGAGCAGCAATATTCTGCTTAAGATCATTGAATGCTCTCTGGTGCTGTTCTAGCCGTGGTCATGTAACATTTTTGCACATTAGCTCTCTTAAAGGCTCTGTCAGTTCAATGAAATATGGTATAAACTTGCCCAAATAGTTAACCATGCCAAGAAACTGCTGTAGAGCTTGAACATAGATTCATAGGACGATACTAGGCTATTGGCCCGGAGACCCGTATAAGCATAGACAAGAATTTCACCCATGTTCCCCCAAAGTCAGCACCTGTTTTCCCTCTCTAGCAGGGACACAGGTGGGATCCCAGAAGTATATTTTCTGTTTCACATCCAGTTGTCCAGGTTCCTGTTAGAGGGCTAGTGAGGTATTCTGCTCGACATGGAGAGGAAGTCTATTCCACAGATGGGGGAGTTGTTGGGATAAGAATCTATCCCGCCAACAAGTTCTATTATTGTCACAGACCAGGTTGAGACCCTTGCGTGTGGGTTGTGCGTGTGAGTTGTGCGAGTGGAGTTTGACTTGCAGATATGCAGCAACTCCATCAAGGCGGAGTCCGAGACGCTTTGTATGCCAGACACAGGTCCCCTCTGAAGAGTCTGTACGAGACTGAATCGAGGGACAGTCCTATCTGTATAGGATAGGTGTTTGAGACCCTGGATTTTCCTGGTCAGGAATCTCTGTGGTCTCTCCAACCGCTGCATGTGCTTGGCAAGGTACATGCCAAAAGGTGCCTTGTACTTGATAAACAGTATGATAAGGGAGGAGTACAGGGGTGTCTGATCTCCTTTTGTTCCTGGATGAAATACCTTTACTTATGAGGTGGGCCATGCAGAAAGCCTTCCGTACAACGGAGGCAACATGGTGATCAAATGGCAGGTTGCTATCATCCCAAGTCCCTCGTGACTGATTGCATGCTTAATACGTTATTAATGTGATAATTAGTGGGGATTTTCCCCAAAGGGGATAATTATGCATTTCTTGGCTTTCAGTTTGAGGCCATGCTTCTGGCACCAGTCATTAGTTTGGTTAAGGCTGTCTTGGAGGATGTTCACATCAGGGAATTTATGATGGTGCCTAGCTTGCAGTCATCTGCAAATATGATCAGCCATAGACCACTGGTTTTGGCGTGCACCTCAGAAAAGTGTATACCAAACAGAGGCCTCAAGACCCATCCCTGGGGTACACTGCTTGTTACAGGTCTACTACTGGAGGCGGCTCTCCCTATTTTGACTGAGTGGGTTCTATCAGTGAGCCAGTTGGCACGGGCATCTCAAGAATAGCTGCTTGCTTGGATGGGTCTGGTTGTAACCCAGTACTAGTAAACAAAAAACCTACATATGTGACTTCTGGTAGTCTGCACTTCAGAGGATTGAGTTCACGTGCTCCGTCTAGAACTTTCTTGAGGTTTCTGTCATGCTCTGCTTCACCATTGCCTCCAACCAGTAAATAATCTACTATTATGGCACATTGATAACTGAAAAAAAATCTGTTCCATTGCACACTGGAAGATTTCACTTGCAGAATTTATTCCAGATGGCATCCTGAGGAATGTACATCTTCCAAATGGGGTACTGAATGTAGTCCGTAATGAAGATTTGTGATCAAGCATCACTTGCCAAAATGAAGTCTGCATCCAAGACAGAAAATACAGTGGCATTCAGTATCAGGGCTGCGACTTCCTCGACTGTTATGGGATGGTCTTCTCAATGCCATAAGAGTCTTGGGTTGATGCATATTCTAATCTCGTCTGAGCCTTTGTGAGTTGCTACCATAGGCACCCATTCAGTTGGTTCTGTAACTGGACACATCGCACCTTGCTTGCACCATTGTATCCAACTGAGCTTTAACTCTGCTCTGCATAGCTATTGGAACTCTTCTTACTGGTCTGACCACTGGACTGACCTCTTAGTCTAACTTCATGGAATACACAACTGGAAGCTTGCCAAGTTTTTCATTGAACACATCAGCATATTCTGAGAAAATAGCATCAGTGAAGCTGGAATTGAGACCTGCTTATATGATATTCTTTTAGTAAAGGAAAGCAAGTCCATTCTCACTCTGACTGCATAAGTCTTCAAACTATGTAAAGTAAAGCAACTTGCAACTGTTCCCAGCTAAATAACATGAAAGCACTACTGAACCTTTGGTTTGAATTTCTCATCTCCGTATGCAACAAGTCTCACACAACTAGTCACATTAAGTTGTTCACCAGCTTTTACTTTAGCAATGTTTCTGCTGACATGACATTACATTTTGACCCAGTGTCTACTTTGAGCTTGATGAGTTTGCCATGGATCAGGACACTACAAAACACTTTGCTCTTTGCAAACAAATCTACTGATCAATTATG
>NC_056741.1:334945916-334977863 GCF_019279795.1 Protopterus annectens | reverse complement strand
TTTCCCCGGGGGATCCCATTCCACCAGGGCTGCCTCTACTTTAGCAGCTTTTCTCAGAGGGGTTCCTACCAGAGACATTCTAGAAGCTGCTACTTGGAGCTCGGTTCATACGTTCACAAAGCATTACCATTTACCTCTCCTCTCTAAATCCAGGGCAGGCTTTGCCACTGCAGTCCTGCAGGGTCTTATAGCTGTTCCTAATGCTGTTTAGTTCCATCCTCTCATCCATAGCTTTGGGATTCTACCCAAATGTAATGACTGCAACAGTGAAACATGAAGAACATAGTACAGTTGTGTGCACTTACCATAAATGTAGATGCTTGAGTATAGTCACTGTTGCAGTGCAGCCCCCTTTCTATACCTTTTCTTTCCTTCACTATACTCGGAAGCCTTTGTGGTGTATTTGCTTTTAGGTGAAGGTAAATTTATGTTTCTAAGGTGCATTTATATATTTACAGTTTACATATATATTTTTGCTCCCCATTTGGGGGGCACCTGACATCTGGGGCAAGAAAAACTGATTAAAATGGTGTCGGCTGCATGTTTTATACCCCTGACGACCCGGCGTCATGAAAGAGGAGACAGCAACTGATGCAGGACCCAAGACTTTGTTATTCAAGCCGACTGAGGGCAATCTGCTAGAAGATTTCCCAGATGTAATGACTGCAACAGTGAATATACTCTAGCATCTACATTTATGGTAAGTGTACACAACTGTACTTTTTGGACTGAAGCAGTCAAAAGGGAGCATGCTTTGTCGTGCGGTAATGATATTGTGGCAGTAGGTACTCCACTTCCATCACTTCCTAGTGGTGATGCATACTCTGAGGGAGACAAATGCACAAGCAGTCTGACACTATCTTCTGTTCTCCGTAGTTTGGCCTGAAGTTAAAGAATGACGGTAATAATCCTTTTTCCCCTTTGAGGATCCCATTATGCTGCCTTTTAGCCAGCAGGAAGTATGCTTATTTTCTGCCTCCATGAGATCAGAGTGCCCTAATCCACCACTGAACAGTTGGCCTTTTTGTGCCTTTTCCCCTATTTCCTTTGCATCTGTTGGGTTGTTTGTTTATGATAACTTGTTGCAGTTAAACTCTTTTTTTCTAGTGGCTCCTTTAGCCGTTTAAAACTTTCATTTAAAGGCTCACTGCTGCTTTTCAGCTGTGAGTAACATTTCTGCAGTTTGTTTCCCACCCTTCCTCCCTGTTGGTATAGTGTTTTTATAGTTGGTGGCTTTGCAGTTGCCCGCCCCTAGTGTTAATTTGATCTGGGACCCTCTTCCCAGTCTAGTGTCATTACCTCATTCTACCCAGTACAGGGAGAGCATTTGAGAAGGCCAATCAGCTTAGTTTCTGCTACTCCTTTCTCTCTTTCCACAAAAAAAAAATGTATCTGCTTTTACTGTATTTGTGTTTTTTCCTACTTTATTTTGCTTTTAAGGCCATCTTAAAAGTACTCAATTGTATTTATTACTGCTTGGTGTAACTCATTCTAAGCCTTTTAGTTTAAGCACCTGGGCTTCAGACCAGTTTTACATTAAGAAGGTTTGTGGTCTGCACTGTAGTGGCAGAACAGATAGCTTATATCCTTCTAAGTTGGGAACTGCTGATTGAGGGCTCAGTGTCTGTTATTCTAAAAGTGTATTAATTCTGGTTTAAGCACTTGGGCTTGAGGCCAGTTATTTTTACATTAAGAGGGTTCGTGTTCTGCACTCTTGTGGGAGGAGAGGCTGGACTCTGTCCTTCTGAGCTGGGAATTTCTGGTTAAAGGCTTATAGTGCCTGCATATTTGAACTGCTTCTTACTGAAATTGGTACACCTTGTTTGCTGTATAGATCCAGGCCTGCTGAATCTAGCTTTGTTTGTATAACTTGAGCACTAATCCAGTATTCAGTTGTATTTATTACTGCTGGTAGTAACTTGATTAAAGTGTAGCTATCATTTCTAAGTCTTTTGGATTAAGCACTTGGGCTTCAGACCAGTTGTTTTACATTAGGAAGGTTTGTGGCCTGCACTGTGGTGGCAGGACAGGTAGCTTACATCCTTCTAAGTTGGGAACTGCTGATTGACAGCTCAGTGTCTGTTATTCTAAAAGTGTATTAGTTCTGGTTTAATAACTTGGGCTTCAGGCCAGTTATTTTACGTTAAGAAGGATTGCGGTCTGCACTCTTGCGGGAGGAGAGGCTGGACTCTGCCCTTCTGAGCAGGGAATTTCTGGTTAAAGGCTTATAGTGCCTGCATATTCTGTTTGTTTCTTACTGAAATTGGTACACCTTGTTTGCTGTAGCATAGACTAGATCCAGGCCTGCTGAATCTAGCTTTGTTTGTATGCTTGTTGTTTGTTTATTTCCCTGAAACGCTAATTCCACCTAAAACGCGGCCTTTTAGCACTTCTGTGGATCCCTAGTGATATCTGCATTGCTTACTGTACTTATTTCCTTGTTTCACTTGAAAGAAAGTTACTGTTTGTCGTTTTTGCATTTAAGTTACCTGTAACACATTGCATTTAAGTTACCTGGCACTTGCTCACTAAAGCAATTATATAAGTCAGCTCTAAAAATTTAAAAGCACTACACCCTCACAAACTCCCCTTGAGTACCTTGTTCCCCATTGGCCCTTTTTTTCAATTATAAAGGAATTCCCAGTACTATTCTAGCATGTCCAAAGGTCAGTTGTCAATCTTCTCTCAGGTTCAGCTGGTGAATCTGGGAATCTTGAGGCAATGTTACAACTGCCTCATGTACACATACAACCCTCTCCTCCTCCCAACAAATACCAACACATGTGAGAGATGCAACCATATAGCCAAACTGGAGGCTAAGCTCTCTCAACTCAGTACTGGCATAACCAGTCAGGAGGAGAAGGAAACCACACTCACTACAATTCCAGTCTCACATAGACCTACCACGACAACAAACCAAACACATAAACACACAAAAACATACTCGGAGGCTCTAAATAAAAATCTGCCTAAGCAGCAGAGACCTCCAAAGCAGACGCCCAAGCAACCGCTACCCCAAAACAAAGCACGTGCAACACATAGCTCACAAAGCCAGTGTGCCGAACAGTCACAGCCCTTAAGGCTAAACAACACACCTGATACACTTGTAATAGGTGACTCTATCGTCAGGTACACTGACGTCCCGCTCACCAGGCTGAACAAGGAGAAGGTCACTGTGAGCTGCTTGTCGGGCGCTAGGATCCGCCACATAACACAAGCACTCAGGTCACTCCAAGGCAAGTACAAATGTGACTCAGTCACTGCCCATGCTGGTGTGAATGACCTGAGACGTACCTCCCTGGACTACATGAACAGAGACATAGAGGAGCTCTCTGAGCATGTAGCCCAGGCCGGTATGACCCTGACCTTGAGTAGCATCTTACCCTCACCAAGAATGATGCCACAATATGAAGACAAGATGATCAATTTCAACAATTGGCTTAAGTGTTGGTGTCATTCAAAGGGGATCCAATGCCTGTCAGCCTGGGATGACATGCTCGACAAGCCACGATGCTTCGCTAGGGACGGCTTGCACCTGTCACCCCTGGGCTTTGGATATTGGCAAAGGCTCTTGCTACCCCATAGTGCCTTTTTAGGCAAGGCTCAAAAGACAAACCCACCTCCATAGGTATCACAAGGGATAAGAAACTAAGAGTAATGCTACTCAACGCCAGAAGTCTAAACCTCAAGATGCACGCACTCAAAACTCTCCTTAGCATGGAGAACATCGATATCTGTGCAGTAACAGAAACCTGGTTCAAGGCTCCAGAGCACCCCAGCACTACCAGGTTATACCTCATACCATACTTTTCGCCCCAAAACTTGGACCGAACCACAAAAGGAGGGGAGTATCAATATTCGCCAGATACCCACACCTCCAGGTTGGTGGCACAGCACAAGCATCAGAGACTATCCATGTGCAACTAACTGTGGGTAAAACTGCCTTCCAGTTTATAGCCTGCTACAGACCACCCTCCCAAACACAGGAACCCCACTCGGCCTTCCTGAGAATACTGGAAAATATGAAGGTCTCTCCAAACACCATTATATTGGGCGACTTCAACTACCCAAACATAGACTGGGAGCATTACTCTAGCTCCAACACCCTAGCCCAAAGGTTCCTAGAATTTATAAACTCAAATGCTATGGAACAACTTGTTACCACTTCCACAAGAGGGGAAAACATACTGGACCTGATCATCACCAACATGGGGACACTATGCTCCAGACCAGAAGTGTATCCCTCATTGGTAAGATCAGACCATAAACTTATCTCACTGGATATTCACATCCCGACCCCACCCCCTGCCCAGAAAACCACAGTGAAAAACTTCTCTAAAGCAAATTTCACACGCCTCAAAACAGAGGCGAAATCCTTCAAAGCCCCCGGGCCTGTGGAAAATACGGCCCAGACCGCAGAATCCTTTATAAACGCATTCTATGAACACCTTCAGGAATGCCTGGATCATGCATTCCCAAATAAAACCAAGACCCAATCCTCCAAAGGCAGACGTCCTGTCTGGTGGACCCCAGCCATAAACAAACTATACAATAGAAGGAGGAAGCTACTACATGATAGAGCAAAATCCCAGAAAGGGAAGGCATCTCTGATCAGTATTAGCAAAACACTACGGGCACTCATAAAATCGTCTAAGGCCAGCTTCGAGAGAAAAATTGCACAGGACACTAAGGATAATCACAAGGCTTTCTTTAGTTATGTTAGGAACCTGGGTGGGAATTCCCAGATATGCTCAGAATTAGTCCAAAATGACAAAAAATACACCGAGCCCGTACTACAGGATATGTACCCAAAGAGTGGCGTACAGCAACAGTGGTCCCTCTCCACAAAGGTGGTGCCTCAACGGATCCTGGAAACTATCGCCCATAAGCCTGACTAGCTTGGTCTGCAAAGCTAAGGAAAGGATCATCATGGACCTCGTAAATAAAGATATTGGGGACCTACAGACACTGGATGCTACCCAGTTTGGCTTTAAGGGCAGATCCTGCCTCTTAAACCTGGTCGATTTCTTTGAGTCCCCAAGGCCATTGACTAGGGGAAGGTGGTCCACACAGCCTACCTGGACCTCGCAAAAGCCTTCGATACAATACCCCACTCGGGCATTATAGATAAGCTCACCAGCTTAAATATAAACCCCTATGTCACTAGATGGGTTGCAAACTGGCTCAAGGACAGAACCCACATGGTTAGAATTGCTGGAGCCATGTCAGACTCCAAACCAGTTACAAGTGGCGTCCCACAAGGCTCAGTCCTGGGACCTCTCTTGTTCGGTATATATTTCTCGGCGGTACAGGCCAACACTGAAGGACTGTGGCTGACCAAGTTTGCAGATGACTGCAAACTGGGCGCCATAATCAACTCTCCAGCCGACACAAGCATCCTCCAAAATGGCCTCATAGAAACAGACAACTGGTGCCAGAGCCATGGCTTCAAGCTAAACGCCAAAAAGTGTATAGTCATCCCCTTTGGCAAAAACAAAGTGCCCACAAATTACCACATAGGTGGTAATCCATTAAGTACGGAAGAAGTCATTAGGGACCTGGGGACCCAAGTTGATAGCAATCTCTCATTTGACAACCACATGGCCAAAGTGGTTAGAAAAACATTTTATATAGCCCACCTAATCATGAAGGGATTCACATCTAGATCAGGGGAGGTCATCGTGCCTCTTTACTCATCCCTCATCAGGCCCATAATTGAGTACAATGCCCCGTTTGGGATGTACCTTACCAGACACCTGCAGCAACTAGAAAGACCCCAAAAGTACCTCACCAAGAGGATCAAAGGGCTCAAACAGATGCCATATGCTGCCCGGTTAAAGAAACTCCAGCTCTACTCAGTGGCATACCGCCTGCTCAGAGGCGATCTGTGCCTGACGTATAAAGCCATGTCCAACCCGGAATTAATGGACATGCTGCACCTCAGAAAATCCAAATCCCATCGAGCTACACGCTCGAGAGACTTGAACCTCAGCACTGAAATAAATAGGACATGCTGGAGGGACAGATTCATAACCCAGAGGCTCCCTTCACTCTGGAATAAAATCCCAGTCCAGGTTAGGCAGAGTCCCACATTGACTCTCTTCAAGAGGAATCTTGATGAGTGGATGGGAGATCGTAGGTTTACCCTGGCTATCACTTCTGTGTCACTGTTAGACAGAGGCATAGTATACTAACCTCAAAAAAAGGCATAGCAAAATTTAAAATGGGTGGCGAAAGCCAAACACACTCTGGCTAGGTTTATAAATGCCCTAGGGCAGATGGCCTAGTATGAACCTATGAGATTCGGATCTACTTCATAAACGTGAAATCTCACTTACCTGACTTTCAAAACACTGAAAGTCCCCAAGACCGACCCCACAGAACACCGATGTTTAAAGGAAAGTAACCCAATGACCAACCTTACAAACTAAAATGAAACCAAAGAAAACGCACCCAGGTGGAGGCTTTGAACCCCTCACCAACCACAACTAAATATACCAACTCAAGAGATCGCACTACTGTGGAGTTGAGGAGCAAAGGTCAACATCCTGGCAAAGCAGTTACTTACCTTTAGTTAAACATCTGTGTTCGAGCGGTTGGTGTTTTGGACTTCCGGTGTTCTGGGCTCAATGTTATGAAAGTCAGGTAAGTGGAATTTCGTGTATATGAAGGGGACCCAGAGATTCATTCAGAAGACTTGAATAGACAAAAGCAAATATATTTTAATTTGTATTGCATCTTTTTTAGCATATTCGGACTACTCTATTTTTTTCTTTCAACTGTACCTCATCTTCAAACTTCTGAAGTCATGGCCTCAGCAGATGATGCTGCCTCATCTTTTCTGGTAAGTACCCTTTGGGCCTCCATGCTCCATGGCTGCTACAGTCCCATGAGTTACTGAATGCCCCTTTTCCTCTCCCTGCTGGATATCCCTGTTTAGAAAAGTTGGTGACAAATTGACTCACTTTTCCATCTGGTTAATGCGCCACAGTATGGGTCTACCATCCTCTGCTGTTTTGGGGTCATTGGATGTCTGTCAGAAATGTTAAGCTTGATCTTGTATTCGTAGTCTGTCAGGGCTTATTTTCTAGCCGCCTCTAATGTCCATTGTGATCAACATTCTGTTTCCTTAGTATTCTTCAAGGTTTGCAAAGCTTCTTGCATGGGACTCGTCATTTGATGCCCCCTGTCAGAGATCTGGTACCACCTTGGGATATTTACTTTGTTAGATAAAATTTACCTTTTCATCCCTTCAGCCTTGCTTGTGTCCTTGTCATACTTTTATTGGATGACCCTCTTTAGCAGCTGTAACTTCATAATTATCTTTTGAACAGCAGGCACTCTGTCAAATTTCAGTCTCATCTTCCATAAGATAAGGATATCAGTCTCATACCAATGGCTACTTTTGGTTTTTCTAGAGTATTCTAATTTAGAAAGAGAATATCTTCACCACTGTATGGATTATTTTGGTTTAAAGCTTAAAATATTTAAGTACTGTGTTCATAATTTTTTACATTACTTGTCATTAATTGATTGCGTTATACTGTATATCATTCAACTGTATTTTTATTTACATTCCGTTGCTATGTTTAGTGCCGCTGTGTTGTAACATTGGATTGGAGTGAAAAAAGTGCGTTTAGATCCGCATTCTTTCATAGATAACAAATATGAATAAATGATTGTCCACAGACCGGTTTTAATGTGGACAGCACCAAGGAAAACCAAAAGGCCTGATCAGCTTAGTCAGGAAACGCATTGTATCCTGAGGTAAAACTGGGCACCAGTCCACCTACCACATAGGTGACACCCCTTTGAAAGCTGACCTTCCCTAGGCACTTTTGACAACAAAACTATCCTTTGATCATGTATCCACTACTATTAGGAAATCATTTTACCTTGCCAGACTAATCACTAGAGGAATTTCTTCCAGATTTAAGGAAGTTCTCTCTTATCCTTTATCAGGCCCATAATAGAACATAATGTCTCCTTTGGTATGTACCTGTCTAAGCGTATGACCTAACCTGAGAGACTACAGTGTTTCTTTAGTAAGATAATCAAAGGCAGGTCTTCTTTGAACTAACCAAACCACCTTAAAGCCCGCTCTCTCCTTTTTCTTGCAAACTCTTGAGAGGTGGTCTGTATGTACCTTGCAGAGCCTTGAATGTGCGTTCAAAAAACTGTTCATCCACTCGAGATCTTAACTTCCACCAACACATAAAGGACCTGCTGGTGACTTGGATATCCCAGGGAAGCCATCTTTTATGGAATAGATTTTATTTGGATGTAAAGCAAAGTAGCTTCCTGACCCTTTAAGTGTAACCTGAATGAATGAATGGGCAGTCGTAAATATGCCCTGGGTCTGGCTCCTCAAGCCATCATTGAAAGGGGTTGAAACTAAGTATTAATTAGACATGTTAATGGGTACATATGATTTGTGATATGGTGGCTAGGCAGCTAAATGCCCTCTGGGTCAATAGCCTAGACTTATGAACATAAGGTGTTGCAAGAAATTTGGGTTTGAGCATACAAAAAATATTTTAGGTATTGAGGTTTAGGCAGTGTGACAGTTTGAAGGGAGTTAGAATGGTATAGAACATACAGTTGAGAATTATGCATAGATTTAAGAGAGACTTAATAGGGGAGGGATCATGCAAAATGACTGGTCTTGGACGTATGGTGAAAATGGAGCAGACAGTGTACATATGTGATGGAATTGTTTCACAGTGAGGTTCTTGGTGAGAAGGGGAATAGTTGCCAGCCAGTTGAAGATCTTGGAATATGACTTAAGGACACTGTAAGAGTCCTGTCTGTTTGGTGCTGCAGGAGATGGACTGTTTGGTCAAGTGACCAGGTAGAAACCATGTCATTTGGTGTATTGGGGGTGAGGTGATGGAAGTTTAAATGGTCAGCTGTGGGAGGTTGTGGTGGAAAGAGGTGATTAGCAAAGGAATAGATGGATTATGGAGTAAAGTCGCAAAGCGGTATGGGATTAAGTCATGGGAGAGATGCAGGAATGTGCCCATAAGAAGGGTAAGGGGATGGTGGATGAAGGCTGTTGGTGAATGGAAACATTTTTTGCTGTGGAACCTTTTACTGCAGGGGGTTTACTTTAGCTGTATTTGTATTTAAATCATTAAAGAGATTTAGAATATTGAAAAAGGGATGGTACTAGAACCACCAAACTTACAGCAGCATTGTACTCCTTTGCCATTTACCATTACATGTGTACTGTGAGTGCTATTGTGTCACCTCTGCAAAAGTAGCATAGGTTATAAGTTCATACATATCTGTAAGATTGGAGCCAGTTTTGTCTGTGCAGTAGTGATCTACAGGATTTTCCCAGGATGAGTCAAATTGCCTCTTTCCCAGTGGCTGTGTGACCTGTGAGTTATGTACATATCATGTGTCTGGTGGGATGCTGCAGGATGCCACTTTCTGCATCAGGTAATTGTATCCCTGGAAACATATGCTGTTAGGGTTTGGAAACTCTATTACTGTGGTCACAACAGCTTGTCTCTGGGAGCTCTACCTCTCAGTTTTCATTAAAACTAAAAATGAGGCATTAGTTTCATTTAAAATTAAAATTTTAGCACTGATAAGAGTAATGCAAGTGAGCTGTAGACACATGTCAGAAATGAGTGTGCCAGCAAAACCAGCTTACAGGTTCATAGGCAAGTATTAGGCTTGTAGGCCATTTTAAGCCTGTCCAGTTTCCCTTTTTGTGCTTGAAATAACCTCTCATTTGGTTATAGATTGGCCTTACCCCATCCCATGGTCAATAGCTATTCTTATTAGTGGTAATATATAATTGATGATATTCCATATGTAATTTGAGGGGACCCATGCATGGAATAAGGCATTTAGGAACTGCTTTTGTCCGTAATATTACAAGGGGAAGTCCTGGAGTAAATCTTCTGTTTCCCATCTATAGATCTAGGTTGTGCTTTAATATGGACAGGTATGAACTTTGTTCCAGAGCAGCGGTATCCTCCGTGTGATACCGTTCCCCCAAATCATTCTGTAGATGTTGCATAAGAGGTTTAGATACCTAGAAAGAGTATTTCTGTCATTTTGACTTGTTGATGTGCAGTAAATTCATCAGTAATGAGTCTGAGGATACTTTATATGACAGACATGGATCATTTTCTTGACCTTTAGTTTCAGGCCAAGAATGGTTTTTGGTGCCAGTTATTTATTTTGTACAAACCTTCTTGCAGGATGGTTAAGTTGTTTGGGGATTCGGTGACTGCTCGTAGCTTGCAGTCATCTGAAAATGTAGTCTGCCAGAACCCTTTGGCATTGACTTTTACTTCAGAAAAGTAAATGCCAAACACAAGAGGTCTCTGCACAGAACCCTGAGAGACTCTACTGGTGACTGGCTTCTTTGTGGAGGCAACTTCCCCTATTTTGATTGTCTGTCCTATTTCTGAGCCAGTTGGCAATCCAGCGGGTGGTATAGGGGTTTATTCCCAGTTTTAGCTTTTCTACTATGCCAGAGTGGGGAACTGTGTCAAAAGCTTTGACCAAATCTAGGTATGTGGTGTGTGTACCATTGGTAACCTTTTCAAAAAAAAAAAAAAGCCACCAGGTTGTGTGAACTGCCCTTGACAAATCCAGACTGACATGGGTCCAGTATTTGGAGGTTCTCTTATGTCCTGATTAGTTCCATGATGGGGCTTTCTGTGGCTTTGTGTATGAGGCTGGTCAGACTTGTGGGTCTGTAACTGGATCTATGAAAGTTCATCCCTTATGTAGGGGAATGTTTGTAGCTGTTCTCCATTCACTTGATGCAAAACCTGTATGCAGGCTGAGACTGAACATTGTCATTGGGGTATGGCCAAGTCATACTTCATGCTGTTTTAGATTCATCCAGGGATATTGGCAGGATCCATCAATGTAGTATTTTAAGTACCTATTTTTACCTGTAAGTCCTTTAAAAAAACATGGATGACCCTCTATTGCCACCTTTTTGTGAACCATGACTGATCTTAATTTTGCAAAATGAGAAAAGTGTTAATGCCTGATGGCTCAAACCACTTTATGCTGAACTAGTACATAATGCTCGTTTTAGTATTTACTTTTGCAGTCATCTAGCCTGCTTTACTTCCAGAGCTCTACCTTTTCCCCCGGTCTTTGACCACCTTCCCATTTCTGCGTACATATGTTCTTGGTATAAGAGATGCGGTAACAGATGCCATCTTTAGCTAAAGCAAATTTATTAACTAACCATCTAAATACATACTCCCATTAAAATTTAGGAAGATTTTCTCTTTATAAAATGTTAATGGCCAAAGTGGTTTTACCATTAAGTGCACTTAGCTCAGTACATAAAACCCAGCAAGATCAAAAGATTTATAACTCTTTGGTGGCCCCAGAGAAAATCACTCGCTTAAGTCCAAATGGCTACAGCCAGTCTGCAACTTAACTGCCTCACATACAAACTACTAAAATCATAATACTATCCAGCACACATCTGCAGATAATTATATATTTATATATATATATATATATATATATATATATATATATATATATATATATATATATATATATATATATATACACTTGTCAAAGCTTCACTTCACAAAGGTAATTGGTGAAAGAGCCTTTTCAAAGCATGTCCCTGCAGCATGGAACTCCTTACTGCAAAATATCCGCAAACAACTATGTTCAAAAAGGAGCTTCTCCCAAGTTCTTCATAATCGGCTACATTTTGACATCAAGTAGCCAGCTCACACAATCGCACTCACTCACTCTCTTCTTAGTTCAGCTTGTTCATCCTGGACAATACTGAATTTGTACATATGTAAGAGCTTCTAATGACCGGTAAATATTGGTTAAGTTCTGTTCCCTGCTCTCCAATTGTTTTTTCGTAATTTTTTTATCTGCATATTATCTATATCATGCTTTGTTTTACTTATGTTAGTTGTATTGTTTCAGTAAATGTTCACATTGCACTTGTTACATGATTGCAATTCTCTGAAATTTGTAAATGTCTAATTGGCCTGGGTCATAGATGAAAATGGCTTGAGGACCAGAACAACCAACATTGTTAAGTTAGTAATTTTTTTTCTTGCAGTATTTGATAGTGTTGTCAGTCCTTCATTCAGCCTGTTTCTAGAAATCAGATAAGAGCCCCATAGGGTATTTTCTTATCTTGAAAGGAGCAACTGAATTAGCTTATGTCTGTCTGATTCTCTATCTGATACTTTTGTGAAAACTAGTATTTGCATAGCTTTTGGAAAGCAATTCTCTCGCAAGGATTTTCATAATCTCTTCTTGTTTTGCCTGGCTTAAAGCATGATTATGTCCACAACGTGTTTTGTTTCACTCCAAGGACAATTCGTAAAAGAAGATAGTCCCTCCAGAAAAATTGCATTAAAAAAAGGTAGGAACATGCCTGGTGGTGTTGGCCAAGACCTCCAGGAACTCCTGCCAAAAATGAAACACTCCAACATGAAACATGGAGAGAAGTATCTGGAGATGGTCTTGAGACCATGGACATCTTGATAGACAGCCGTGGTCTCCCCTGGGTTGAGAAATTCCATTTGCAGAGGGGTGATTTCACAGTCGCCACCCTTGGAGACTTTTTGGACCAGGTCTCTGGAATGACCACTTTGTACACCACCACACCTTCAACATCTTGTCCTCCTGGATCAGTTACTGTTATACCGCTTGATATTTGAGGGCCCATTGGTGCTAGAAGCTCAAATTTGTATTAGTCTGCGAGGAGGCTGCTGGGAAACTGGACCGAAGCCTCAGTATGCCACAGTGACTTATGGCCTCTAGGGCTGGTGCTTCTGATGCAGTGAGGCACAAGGCACTGCATAACAAACTGGTGCCAGCCAATTTGCTTAGGCTGGGCATTGCATCCGCTCCCTTTTCCTTCCATACTTCTGACCCAACCGTCCAGCTGTCTCAGGATTTCATTTCCTTTCTGAAATCCAGATAGCTAGTACTGGAATTACCATATGTTAGGGACTCCTTCTAGAAAGGCAGAGGTGGAATGTGAAATTTTGAGATTGATTCCCTTGACTCTGAAGCTGATGAGTTGGCTTATATTGTCAGGATACCCTGTGTCTGATGTCCTTTTCATTCGTTCCTCATTGATTGGGTCTCTGGTCTGACCTCTCTTCTGACATGGCTGCGTTTACAAGACTCTTGGATCCAACTCTCAAGCTCTTCCCTCTACCCATAATGCTCCAGTCAACCTACTGTACCTTAGATCTCATTTGCCGCCATATCTCTACAGATCTCTTGGAGACTTTTTGGGGGTATTTTCTCTTATTGTAAATCAAACATTTTACTTCCTATCCTACTACCTATTTCACCCAATCTTGCCTAGTTATTGAGGTTTCAAGTTCTTTACGTTGTAGTACCTCTTTTTTTTGTATGTTCTACCTCGGGTAGCTTTTGGTACCATTGTTTGTACTCTCCAACCTTTTTCCTTTTACCCACTAGAGGGCATTTTCTTTACATGTCATTGCTGGTAGTTAAACTTCCCTTTCCATTTTTCTTGTTCTTGCTGTTAACACCATTGTAGTATCGTGACCGAAAAACCAATGGGTTTCAAAAAAATGTACTTCTTATGGGCGTAAGATCCCTAACTCTGATGCCCACAGGGAGTGTCCACTGCCTCAGAGCTTCTCATCTCAACACAGACTGCTATATTTGCACGGCCTATAATTCCAGGGCCCTTTGCTATTTGTAGAAATAAGTTGGCATTAAAGGGACTGCTGCCACCTTCTTCCTCTGCACCAGAGGCTCAAACCCCGTAATCCTCCAAAGTCTCTTCAGAAGTGAAATATTCACATAAGAGATCTCCAAAGACTACATCTTTTGAGTCTCTTCAAAAAACTTTAATCAGACAACTTCTGGTCTGAAACAGGAGCAGTCTGATCCCACGTCCTTGGGTCAGACAGTTATTCATATGAAGTCTCCAAGAACCCGTTCGCCAGGGTTCACTGTAGAGCCTATTTCTCTTTGACTCCATTCCCCTTTTCTTCAGGAGACCCTGAGAAGAGAGTCTTGGCCGCAGTCAACCACTTCTTCAGTCAGGTTCTCTAGAAGCCTTTCAGAAGTCGAAGTAGATAGGATGATGAGGAAGTTTCTCAGAGCCCAGATTCAGATGGGGGTTATCCCGTCTCCATCTCCTATCGGATCGGTGAGCCTCCCTTCTACTCGTGCAGTGATTTCTCCTTCTGTGGTTCGACCCATGGTTTCAGAGCCCTCTGATTCAAGAGACCAGAGTGTGTTGATGTCAGATCCGAAAACTGCTATATCTTCGACTCAGACCTCTTCCTTGACTTGTTCGGCTCCAAATTCCTTTGGACCAGGACATGTCTTGAACCTGAAGTACTGGTGCAGAGTCCCTGGGGCTAGGTTCCATTCCGATGTTGTCAGAGCCATCCATTCCCTTTGGAGCTTCAGCGTTGGACACCCCAGGTCCAACTCCTTCTTCGAGGCACGGGGACCGGGCAGGGTTGTGGCATGGTAGCATCAGCAGCTTCAGCTCTGGTGCGACTATCTAAGGAGTCTCCTGGTTCTTCTGTCTTCAAGGTAGTCGAGAAGGTTTTCTCTCGTCTGAGATTTAACTACTCTATCCTTTTCAGATCCTACAGCCATACTCCCTTTGGGTCTGAGCTCTGATCCTCAGGCCTATTTCACAGGGATAGCCGGCCCAATTAGGAATCCAGAAAGTCCTGATCGATTTTTCCCTTCTCTTAGGATACCTGTCCAGATCATCCCACTGAGGAGGTTCCCCAAAAACGATCTTGTAAGAGGGGACGCACAGACATCCCCCTCAAGTCTCTCATCAAAGACATCGACTTTGATGAAGGGGAGGGGTCCACCAGATCTCCACTGGATGATGTCTCCTTTGGAGACATCTTGGTGATTTCTTGAGTAAGAGTAGATGGCCTTCTGATACCCGCTCCCAAGAGGAGTCTGTCTTTCTGGAAGCTTTTGTATCCATACAGTTTACATCTTTGGTGACTCCCCTGGTAGGTAAGCTTATAAAGCTAGTCTTTCAACGGGCGTGGAAGAAACTGGATCCTGTAGAATCCAGTCCACGTTGCCTTGATAAATTTCTTGCACCACCTAAAGACATGCAGGACTGGAGCAAGGGAGACCCTGTTGATGCTATGGTTGTGGTGAATGCCACAAAGAGGGAGCTGGCTGAGTAGAGCTCCACTGTTTATCTCCCTAACCCGAGAGTCCAGAGTGTTGGACAGATTTGGAAAGCATGTTTTTGTCTCAGTTGCCTTTGCTTTATGGTCTCTGAATTACTTTGCACACTTTACAGCAGGATTTGACGAAGAGATTTTCCAAATTTCAGTCTATGTCCATGGAGTACTACAAGAAGTCTTCACAACTGGCAGCTCTCATCCATCTCTAATGCCTCTGAGACTAATTGTCCATGCTGCGAAGGGTACCTCAGGCAGCTGGTTCAGGCATAATCATTACGAGACATGCCTGGATGTACCAGTGTACCTTTGCGGAGCCTTTCAGGTCTTTCATTAGTGCTCCTTTAAATGGGACATCTTTGTTTGGCCCTACTGTAAAGGAAGTGCTTTCCTAGAGTGAACAGGATAGAAAGACCTTGCCTGCCATATACATACTTTTTTTTCCCTACCCCCCAATGATCCTTTTCCAAGCATCAAAGAAGAGGAAAGAAAATGGGGTTCCATAAGTCTCTGGGTCCTTTCCAGGATTCACGTGGGGATGACTCCATGAGAGACAGAGGGAGGAGTTCAAATAGAAAAAACATCCTCATGGCAGAGGAGGCCCACAAAACCAGGGTTTCTAAGATCCTTTTTGGATAAACTCTTCCAACGCTCCAGAAAGGTTGCCTGACTGGTCACCTGCAGAGACTGTTGGGGGCTGCTTGTCTCTGCACTCAGATGCCTAGGCATCAATGGCAAAAGATTCTTGGGTGCTACAAATCCTATCCAGAGGTTATTGTACACAATTTTTTTTCCTGCCAGAAAGGATTCAGAACTTAAAATTCATAGATTAGTACTAGGCTAACTGCATCTGTGGGCCATTTTAAGCCTAGCCAATTACCCCATGTGAGAATCAAACCCTGCACCTTGTATCTGTAAGGTAAACACCTTATACATTATGCCAATCTTCCAGATTGTTTTTTTGTGCTAAAGAAAACCGTGACCTGAGATCAATGTTGGATCTAAGCAAGCCTAATCCATTTGTGAAGAAGTCAAAGTTCTGAATGGTCATCTTTCAATCCATTCTTCTGTTTCTGCACGAGGATGATTGGATGTGCAACATCGATCTTCAGGATATGTGTGGTTGCATCAAGATAAACAGATTATCCCAAAGATTTCTGCACTTTCAGCTGGGGGCCCGTCACTATCGGTTCAGAGCCCTGCTGTTTGGTCTCTTACAATCCCCAAAGTGTCTACCAAATGTATGGAAGTGGTAGCAGCTTACTTGGGACTGCTGGGATTCAGAGTGCTTCCATACCTACACAACTGGCTCCTCACTGCCCCAACCAAGCATTTTCTAGAGGAGTCCAGGGACTACTTGCTCTAGTTATGTCAATTATAAGGCATCTCTGTCAACATCTGCAAATCTCATCTTCAACCTGTTCAGAGCTTGGAGTTAATAGGTGCCCAATTGAACGCAGTAAGTCCGTATCTTCCACCACATCATGTAAGGATAATCAGGATTCAGGTGGAGCAAATTATTGCACACCCTTTTTTCCGAGCCAAACTTGCTCTTCAGACCCTAGGGTCAATGGCAGTTGCCATAACCTTAGTTCATATGACCTAGTTTTATATGCGCTTTCAGTGGCCTCTAACTGTTAAGTGCTCAATTCCTTATCCCTTGTCCTTTCTGATCAAACTCATTTGAGCATGCAAAAAGTATTTACATTGATGGATACAACTGGCTGAAGTGTTCCAAAGCTGCCGTCTTGTACTTTCACACCCAGTAGCCACAGATGCCTCTCAACTGGGGGGGTGGGGGCATTTCTTGGGATGGACATTCCAAGGCATGTGGTCCCCAGCAGTCAAATCTGCATATCCATATCCTAGAGATGAGTGGTCCTCCTAACATTGCAGGCCTTCCAGGATGTTATTCCTCTTGGAACTGTGATACAAACAGGCACGTTTGTAGTGTGATATATCCACAAATGAGGGAACCTGATCTTGATGCCTTTGTCAGGAGTCAGTGAGTGATCATCTCCGTTTGTTTATGGCAGCTCACATATCGGGGAAGTCCAGTGTTCTAGCAGACAAACTCAGTAGGTCCATTCTGATGCTTCAGGAGTGGTGTCTCAATCAATCAGTGGTGCAGAGGATTTTCTGTTATTGGGGCCAACCATGCTGTGACCTCTTTGCATCTCCCCACAGCGAGTGCAGCAGGTTCTTTGCCCTAATTGACCCTCAGGAGGTGTCACCGAGAAGTGCTGTAGTACGCGTTTGGTCCTTCAATCTCCTTTATACTTATTCCCTAATACTTCTAATAAGGCACTTCATTTGAAGAGCATGGTTATCCTTATTACCCCTTTTGGCCTCAAGTGTGGTTCCCTCTCTCTTTGGTCTAACCTTCGTTATCCACCATGAATACTGGACCTCAGTCTAGACCTGCTTTCTCACCCCTCTGGGATAGATCATCTGGACATGCCAGGCATCAAGTTGACTGCATGGTTTCTCTCATTCCACTGTTGGCTAGACAGCCCAGACCTTTTTCCCCAGTCCGACAGATACTTCTGTCTTCCTACAAGGTCTTTACACAAGGAAGATTTACAAAAGTAAATAGAAAATCTTCTCTATTTGGGCTCTGCAGAGGGGAATTGGACTACTTCAGTGTTTCTATCTCTGCAGTCCTAAAAGTTTTAGCATCTGCTCTTCCAAGAAGGAGCTAGTTTTTTTACTATCAGGGTGCAGTTGGCAGCCATATCTAATTTTCATTAAGGAGAAAATGCTTTCTCATCTTCAAAGTTGTGTAAGGCTTTTCTAAAAGATACTTTCTTGATTAGGCTCCCCCCGTGAAAGACCCATTGCCCTCTTGGGATTTAATAATTGTGCTGCAAGGATTAACTCAGAAACCCTTTGAACCATCAGCTAAGTCTGATTTAAAATTGTTATCATGGAAAACAGCTTTTCTGGTGGCTATTATGTCTCCAAGATGAGTTTCTGAACTCCAAGCTCTCGTCCAGATATCCTTATCTTTTTTTTTTTCACAAAGACAGCATTACCTTATGGACCAGTCTTTACTTTACCTAAAGTAGCCTCCAAAATGATTATTAATCAAGCCATTAATTTATTAGCAAAACTGAGAAGGAAAACTGGCAAAGGCGAATGCATGTTCCATCCTTTAAATGTACATGGGCAGCTATGTTAACTCCACAGAACAAAACATTTCAGTAAGTCAGAACAATTTTGTCTTTTCTCCAAACAAATTGAGCTCTCCAGTTTCTAAAAATTACCCTGGCCAAATAGCGTACTGATTGCATTTCTTTTGTGTATAGTCAGCAAGGTCTGTTCCTATCCAGGCCTCCTAATGCACATTCCACCAGGTCCATGGCTACCTCTTCAGCCTTTTGGTCTCGAAAGTCTATTGGCGATATTTGAACAGCAGCTACCTAGTCTAATGCTCATACCTTTATTGCTCATTACAAATTGGACTCTACTTCCAGCTGCCTTTGGTTCCACAGTACTCTGGAATATTCTTCCATGGGGGCCACCCAAGGCCCACGTAGCTGGGGACTATGTCCTAGTCACCTGAGGAACAAATGAAAAGGACAACATCCGATATTACTGACCATAACTATGCAGCTTTGTTGTCCATTTTCATTCAACACCCCACCCTCCTTCCCCCTTTGTCGTATGCTGGAGTGACCTTTGTGGTTATTGTGGAACTTCTGTTCCAGGTTTGAGCCCAAGTTTTGTTACTGCTATTTTTTCTTTGACTATGCTTAGGATTAATTACTCCTAGGGCTTATAAGGCAGCAAACTCTGAGGTACATCAGGTAGACTATGGCATTATGGGTAGAGGGAGGAGCTTGAGGGTATAGATCCAAGAGTCTTTTAGCTTGAGTTGGAGCCAAGGTCAGATCTGAGACCCAGTCATTGAGGAAGAATGGAAATGGACAACACAGATGCATAGTTATGGTGAGTACAAAACTTTAATTTATTGTACACAAATTAAACAGTGAGGACCCCTTTATTCTCTGTTTCTCTACCACAGGATTTCTCCTTTTCGGACATTTTTCATAAAATAAAGTGGGAGTTGCTGTCGGCAGCTGAGTACTGGCTTTTGTGGGCCTGTTAGAGTCTAGGGCATTTACTGTTCCTCTAGTCATGTATGTTTTGGAAGAAGTGTTCACCAGTGTATCTGTGGAGCTTGACATCAGCCCTTGCCCCTGGGAAAACTGCATGCTTCTGTATGATCAAGTATTCCACAGATTCCCTTATAAAAATCCTTTGGATGATCCAGCTGTCCTTGGATTCTAGCAAGGAATCTGCTCCAGCTCCATCCAGGACCCCCCAGTTACAGTAACAAGGAGCATAGGATAGTCTGCAAATTTGGGGAAAAGGTGTACACTTCTGCTACTCGAGCCTTAAACTGCCAGCCCAATCTGCTTAACAGTGACTGCCGGCGAAGGTAAGGACCAAGGCAGAGGGAATACAGAATAAGGATCTGCATTACAAGATGCTTGAACTGTGACCTATTGGCTCAAATTGACAAGCATTTCAAGAAATGGAGCATAATGCTGTGGATGCACCATGCAGAGAAGCAGCTAGAGGGTCTGTTAGAAGAAGATTTTTATAAGGGAATCTGTGGAATACTTGATCATACAGAAGCATGCAGTTTTCCCAGGGGCAAGGGCTGATGTCAAGCTCCACAGATACACTGGTGAACACTTCTTCCAAAAACCTCGACACGGCTATTAATAGGACGTGCTGGAGGGATAGATTCATCACCCAAAGACTCCCTATGCTGTGGAATAAAATCCCGGTATATGTGAGGCAGAGCACCTCGCTGGCCTTTCTCAAGAGAAATCTTGACCAATGGATGGGAGATCGCAGATATACCCCAGGGATTACCTCAGTGTCACTGCTCAACAGAGGCACAGCAAAATAATGGGTATAGTTCCCCATACTAAAGGGGTGGCGTAAGCCACAAAACTATGGGCTAGGCTTGTAAATGCCCTCGGGCAGATAGCCTAGTATGAACCTATGAACCTAAGACGTACCTGGTTGATAACACAGCCCTTTCCTGACCTTTTATCGATGGAGCTTATTTAAGTACTGTTGGACACGTTTGTCCTCTCTGAACTCCTTGCTGAAAGAGTTTTCAATAGTCTGGAGGGAAAGTAAACCTAGCAAGAACACGTCTGGTAAATGGGAAAAGAGCACAGTTTAAAAAAAAAAAAATGTCCGCCTGAGCCATGACCTCTAGAGACTACAGTTGAGACTCAACCTTGCTGACTGCTGCCCTTTCTCCTTCCAATAAGCCTGCCCTAGTTGTTCTGCCTTTTGCCAGAGAAAATTGAAGACATTAGGCCACCTTTGTGAAAAAATGGTCCCATCTGGGAAAGGAGAACAAGGTTTTTCCTCCAGTTTCTCTCTCAGGTCTACCCATTCTGGACTTAACCAGAATAAAACAGGATGCTCATTGTTAAAAATGGTAACTCTGTAAAGTCTGCCCTTACTGCCACCTGAGGCACTCCTGGTCAATCTAAACCCAAAAGATGCCTTCCTTCATATCGATGTAGCCAAACAGCACAGATAGTTTCTCAAGTCTGCAGCTGAGGAGAAGCATTTACAATTCCCATCCTTGCCCTTTTGCATTGTCTTCTGCAACTAGAATCTCTACCATATGCTTTGCTTCAGTGATGGCATACTGCAGAGGAAAACACATCCTCATTTGCCCTTAGTTATGATCGTCTCATCCTTGCAGGATCCAGACAGGGAATAGAGAAGCCTTTGTAATTTATCCTGAAGTCTTTCGGGGATCTTTGTCTCAACCATAGCAAGATCAAATCAAACCTGCACCCCCCCCCCCCTCAAGAAACCTATTTTATCCGAGGGTATTCGTAGATGTCATCCATCACATAGCCTTCCTACCAGAGGGAATAAGTGTCTCAAGTGACTCTCTGTTTCAAAAACTTTACAGCAGGAGGTGATTGAAGTCATTGCTTCTTGCATTTTAATGGTGCTGTTAGCCCATCTGTACATGAGTAAGTGTCGGTGGTTCCCAAGAATAAGATGGTGTCAGCAGATCCAGTCCCTGGAGACGGGCATTCCCATTCTCCCTTGTATCATAAATCTCAAGGGTCCTCCTAAAAGTCCAAGAGGAAAGGCTGAAAGTCATTCCGGTATCCCCCCTTTGGCCAAGTCAGCAGTAGTTCTGTGTCCTTTACCCATTGCCCACCAAAGATAAATGGGAAAGTGTTTCCTCAGAGTGCTGACTTGTTGGATGATTTCAGACTAATTCCAGGTAGGTGCATGCATTTCGAGGTTGAGCTGAAGGTCATAATGTGCCAAACACAGGAAATTCCTATCTCGCGAAGTGAAAAAAAAATTGGGTGCCTATCCAGGAACCTAATCCAAGACCCAGGTAAAGTGCTGTTGTCCTGAAATAACTATTGGATCTTATGCAGTTGTAAAAGTGTATGCTTCTGTTATATCTGCATACCCACGGGCCCTGCTTTGTACTCCAGGCCTTCTGTTGAACGTTTTCTCAAGGGGGTCCTGCATCTTAGACCACCAAAAAAAGATGTTTTACTAAGGGATCTTAACTGTGATTTAGAGAAATTGACCCTGGCACCTTTTGAACCAGCTGCTTGTGACCCTTCTGCAATTTTTCTTCTGAAGAATTTCAGAACTCCAGACTGAATGTACAGAGAACAGTTCTTGGTGCAGCACTAGCACTGGGTATCCTTGTATACAGACCCTTCTTTTATGTCTAAGGTGGTATGAGTGACAGCCAAGCCTTTCACATAGCTTTTTTTTTCTCTAATCTACCGAGTAGAGGAGAGAGGGCCCTTCATTCTGTGGAGGTGCACAGGCAGCTGAGATTTTATTTGCACAGAGCCAGCGAATTCAGAAAAAAATAATCCAAGCGTTTCTGAGAGTATCTTTTTTTCTTTTGATAAGCAAACTTTTTGTCTGTGGCTTGCTTATTGTATTTTATGTTACACAACATGTGGCAAGCATATCTGAGCCTATTCCACTTAAGCCACTGCAACCACTACAGCCTTATTTAGAGGAATCGCCATGCAGACTGTTCTGTTAAAAGCAACTTGGACTTACTGTACCACCTTCTCTAGGCACTAAAATCTAGAGATTGCCATTAGTACCAGGGCAAGGTGTGTCTCTTCTGTCCTACAATGCCTCATCTCTTAATTACATGTTGCCAACCACCCTCCTTCATTATGCTTTGGGAATTTTCACAAAACTGAAGACTGTAAAAGTTGGTACTTTGACAAACCTGCTGCATTTGTTCTAGGAACTAATAAATGAAGATGCTACAGTAGAGTCATGCACACAACTTCTGTGTTCCATTCTAGGTTGGGCTGGCATCCTGGTTCTGTTTTCAGCACCTTCTCTGTCATTCCTACCAGGTTCCCCTCTGTAACCTTAACCAACTTCCTGCAGAAAGACTGGAGACCTCTCTGGTGGAGCTGAGTCACAGAAGGTTGTGGCACCGGGGTCTTCTACCTGGCTTTAGCTAGGGTAAGAGTTATGGAATTTCATATTCCAGACCTGGTTGTGCAGTTCCATAATGCTTGGTTTACAGTTGGAGGAGGATGTGCAGTAGGCTGACCACACTGGATGTCCCTCACTTCTGCAAAGGATACGATCAGCAAGCAGCCCTAGCCTCTTCCCTTCAAAGTGGGAAATTATGTCCACCAGAAAGAAATAAAACACTTGCGTGTTCACAGAGGACCTGCAAACCCCCCCCCCCCTTCCTGGTGGTTCACAGTAAGGGCTTCATGTCTCTGCACTTGAGCTGGGAAGGCACATTAAAAATGTAGCATTACAATGATGTACAAGATCAGTTGGAATCACAGGTGCAGCAATTACTAGTTCCTCTGTCCTGTCCATGACACTTGGTGGGCCTGATAGATTAGTGATAGTGGCTGTATTCGTCATAGTGACATACCAGCATGCCTGGCTGAGGCACTGCAGTTTGAAGGAAAACTTCAGTATATTTGACTAACTCACTATGACATATATTTTACCTGTGGCTCAAACAAAGAAAATATAAGTTAAAAATGAGCAGGAAGGGAAAACACTTCCTGGCTGTGGGCATCAGGTTCTGCACTCATCAGAGAAACGTCCTTCTCCTTTACCAGAGAAATTCTTAAGTCATCTTGAGTTTCTAGCATTATCGCATTAGACTTCTTTCGGGCATACAGCATTGAATCTAAACAAAAGGGATTTTCCATATTTGCATTTGTAATGATAGTCCCCCATGCCTAAAGTTAGATAGTTTGTATTATCTGCAGTCTTGTATTTACAAAGTCTTTGAAATTCTGTTTTCCATCGAACTTTGAATTAATATACTTTTTGCAGTCCTCTCAAACAGCTTTATATTATTAATCTGTGTTCTGTTTTGGGGGTGCTTTGTACAATTAAATCGGTACCCCCTATGAACCACATCATTCCTAACACTATAGGTAATAACTGATGTGCTGGATTTCTAGGTGAGCGAAGTGGTGCAGTTCATACTAATCAAGGACCAGAAGAAGCTGCCCATTAAAAGAGCTGGTGAGTTTCTGCTTGTAAGCTTTCTGTGGCTCCATTTACTACATTCTGGCTTAAAATTTGTTGTCACAGTTCATTGAAAATTATATATGACCTTAATGGTGACCATATGTTACTGCTACATGATTTTATCTGAGAAAAATTGCCTGTTTGTAATGTAAAATCATTTAACTTTTGCCTGATGTAAATGAGTTCCAATGTAAGAGAGGGATGAATAAATTATTTGCATAAAAGTTTTGGTTAAAAGAACCAAGCCTGGTAAAATCAAAAAGATGTGTTCAAAAAACTGTACCTTGACTACTTCTGGCAACTCGCTCCCCTTTCTTCTGTGGCCATGCATCATAAGTTGAACTAATTTGAACTTTATTGATCTGATGTTGTCCTTTTCATTCTTCCTCACTTATGGGTTACAGGTCTAGTTCTTGGATCCAACTCAGCCGCATACTTCAGACTTCAGATCCAGCTCTCGAGCTGCTCCCTCTACCCATAATGTCTCCATCCCTATTGTCCCAGATCTCATTTTCTGCCTTTGCAATCCGAGACCGGTTCCACTCGAGTGATTTTGCTGGGCTGTTTAACTGCGAGTTAGTTTTTTCTCTCTTCATAAACGGATATATTTTTGTTTCTATTTTCCTCCCTCTAGTTATTGCTGGTCTTTAGGGATTTTTTCCTTTTCTTCCTTTTTCTCTATGCTGTTCCTACAGTACTTCTTTCCAGTTACTATTGCTGTTATTTGTTTTTATAGTAAGGTACTTCTACCATAGTGAGTTTAAACTGCCAATTTCATATGCTTAAATATCAACAGCATATCATGGGACTGCTTAAACAGAAAATGATGTTAATTTCTGACTGTGTGGAAAATAAAAGATTTACAGGATTTATTGCATTCAGCTGAACAAGTTGGAAAACATACTTTGCAATGTGATTTTGATTCTTTGGAGACCTCTTGCAGGGCTGCTGTAACAAGAGTCTGTGCTAAGAAGGCATGCTTGGTTCAAAGAGCAAACTTTGCCTGATCATGTTAAAGTAAAATTGTTGGATGCTCCTTTACAACAGGACCGTCTCTTTGGTAATAAGGCTGAAGAAGTTTTAAAAAAGATGGAAGATAAAGCTAAATCTATGCAAACTGTGAAAGATTTTTTGCAAGTACAACCTCTAAGATTTAGTAGGCACTGTCCTACTAAGAACTGGTCCTTTCCAGTTCCTTCAAGAGCCACTCAAATCAAACCCAGACATTCCAATGGCTCCAGGTTTCAGTCACAAGGGACTTTTAGAACAAAACAATGGGGTGCCTCCTCCTCCAAATCTGGAAACAACAAGGCACCTCCATATGGTAAGCAGTCTCATTGACTTCCCTTTACACTTACCAAGCACTTTACCTTTTGGCCGCCCCTTTGGGGAGAAAACTGGCACTTCATGCAAGAAACTGGCAACTTACAACCCAGGACAAATGGGTTTTAAATATAGTATCCCAGGGATACAGATTTCATTTCCACATGTTGCCAATCCCAAACTGATGGCCAGACCTGCCCCCAAATCAGTGGGCAGAGGCCCAGAAAAAGTACTGTCCCTCATGAACATGGGGGCTATTCAGCCGGTACCAGAAGAGGAAAAGGGACAAGGTTTCTATTCAAGACTTTTCCTGGTACCCAGAAAAGACAAATCATGACGTCCAATTCTGGACTTATCTACTCTAAACACATTTCTGGACATTCCAAAATTCAAGATGCTGACTCAACAGTTACTTCCTATGGTAGGCAAAGATGCCTGGTTGGTAACTCTAGACTTAAGAGGCTTACCTGCATGTCCCAATCAGGGAATCTTGCAGAAGATGCCTCCACTTCAAAGTAGGTACTTGCATTACCAGTTGTCTGTAGTGCCCTTTGGCTTATCTACTGCGCCCAGGGTCTTCACAAAGTGCCTGGATCCAGTTATTGCATTTTGCAGACACAGAAATATTCAAATATATCCATATCTGGACGATTGTCTAATTCAGGCAGAAAACTGGGACATTCTTCTAAAACATCTGGCGTTTGTAAAAAGGGTTCTAATTTGTCTAGGGTACACTATAAACAAAAAAAAATCACAACTGGTACCCTCTCAAAAAATTACATTCCTTGGTGCAAGCTTGAATAAAACTGCCCAGATGGCTTATCTTACGCCAGAAAAGCAAATTCATTTGGTAACTTACTTCAAACAGGTGGCCCCAAAAACCCTGCTATCTGCAAGACAAATTCTGCAAGCCTTGGGGTTCATGGCTTCCTGCATTCTTCTAATTCCATATGCAAGACTGCATATGAGGAAACTTCAGTGGTACTCAAAATGTTTATGGAGTCAACACGGTCACAGCCTGGAAACAATGATTCCTATCATACCTTGCCTGCAATTAGAGTTCCTATGGTGGGCAGAGGCCAGACACCAAAACAAGGGATTGCCATTTACTCCACCCCCTGCCACCCAAACTCTAACTACAGACGCGTCAGACTATGCTTGTGGGGCTCATCTGATAAGGAAGTGCATTCAGGGCAAATGGAGCCCAAATCAAATGTACATTCATATCAATCAAAAAGAGATGCTAGCTGTACAGAATGCACTGACAGCCTTCAAGGACTACCTTCATCCAGGACAATTAATGATAGACAGACAACACCACAGTTATGTGGTACATAAACAAACAAGGTGGTACACACTCTTACCCCCTTTTCAGACTAGCCATGGCATTGTGGAACACAGCCTTGACCTATCCAATACAGCTAAAAGCTCAATTCCTGCTAGGAAAGCTGAATACTCTGGCAGACGAACCAAGCAGAAATCTCATGGACCTACATGAATGGAAACTGGAACCACGGATTTTCAACATGTTGACATGCAAATGGGGGAGTCCAGACAGATCTTTTTGCCTCACCCCAAAACTATCAGTTGGACAAATTCTGCACAAGAATTAGTCACAGAAAAGCCTGGAAAGTGGATGCTCTATCAGTTTATGCTTTCCCCCCTCTGCCTCTGCTCTCCAAAGTTCTACTAAAAGTCAAACAGGACAAACCAAAAATGATTTTGATTGCTCCAGACTGGCCTCGACAACACTGGTACCCACTCCTGCGCAATGTGTCACACCTTCCACCGTGACACCTGCCTCGGACACCTTACTTACCTGTCCCAGCAGAACAACCAAATTCTGCACAATCCGCTCCAAACTTTGAATGTTGCAGCGTGGCTAATCACCTAAAATCACTCTTAGCATCCCTCAGCAAACTGCTATGGATGTCATTTTGGAGGCAAGAAGGCCTAGTACTAGAAAATCTTATGCTGACAAATGGAAAAGATTTTGTGCCTGGAATCAATCACAAGGGATAAGCACAGCAGTGCCCAATATTCCTCAGATTTTACAATACTTAACTGAGATGCTTCACAAGGGCCTGTCCTTTTCTTCCATAAAAATCCATGCCTCAGCCATTTCAGCTCATTACAACACAGAGCCTCCCCTCTTCTCTCATCCTCTGCTAAAGCAGTATCTTAGAGGGGCCAAAAACTTAAGACCACGCAGAAGAGCTCCAACCCCTGCCTAGGACCTCATCTTTGTATTGGAAAAACTTACTCTTCCTCCTTTAGAGCCAGCTGCTACTGCAGACTTAAAATTTCTCTCTTGGAAAACATCTTTCCTTTTAGCAGTCACTTCAGCTAGAAGGATTTCCGAATTACAGGCTCTTATGGCAGTGGAGCCTTTCATTATTTTTCATACGGACAGGGTGTCTCTCAGGACCAATCCATCCTTCATGCCTAAGCTGGTATCCAGTGTGGCTCTTAATCAAACCATTCATTTGCCAACTTTCTTTCCCAATCCACAGAACAAGGGGGAGCAGATTCTGCATTCATTGGATGTACACAGACAGCTTAGATTTTACTTAAACAGGACAAAATCTCTAAGAAAATCTGATCAACTACTGGTGGCATTTGCTGCAGGGGCAGAGGGAAAGGCTATTTCAAAGCAGACTATTTCCAAATGGATAAGCCATTGAATTCATTTCTGCTATATGCACCATGGTAGAACTATCCCCCAGGGGATCAGATCTCATTCCAGCAGGGCTGCATCTACTTCTACAGCCTTTCTCAGAGGTGTTCCAACCAGACATTCTAGAAGCTGCTACCTGGAGCTCAGTTCATACGTTCACCAAACATTACCATTTACCTTTCTTCTCTAAATCCAGAGCTGGCTTTGCCTCTGCTGTCCTGCAGGGCCTTATAGCTGGTCCTAATGCTGTATAAATCCATCCTCCCAACCATAGCTTTGGGAATCTACCCAAATGTAATGACTGCAACAGTGAAACACGAAGAACATAGTACAGTTGTGTACACTTACCGTAAATGTAGATGTTAGAGTGTATTCACTGTTGCAGTCCTGGTTACCCTCCCTCCAACCCCCTGTTTTTTCTCTTTCTATACTTATACTTTCCTTTACTATGCTTAAAAGCCTTTTTGGTGTATTTGCTTTAGTTTGGAGATATATATTTTTGTGCTTTTAATTAATTAAATATTTGGCTCCCCATTTGGGGGGCACCTGACATATGGGGCAAGAAAAACTGATGTAATGGTGTCTGTTGCATGTTTTATACCCCTGATGACCTGATGTCATGGAAGAAGGGACAGCAACTGGTGTAGGACCCAAGACTTTGTTAATCAGGCCGACTGAGGGCAACCTGCCAGCAGATTACCAAAATGTAATGACTGCAACAGTGAATACACTCAAACATCTACATTTATGGTAAGTGTACACAACTGTACTTTCCTTCAAGAGGCACTCAAGCCAAACCCAGACATTCCAAAAGCACTAGGTTTCAGTCCCAAGGGACTTTCAGAACTAAGCAGTGGGGTGCCTCCACTTCCAAATCTGGAAACAGCAAGACCCCTCCCTATGGTAAACAGTCTTAATGACTTTCCTTTAAAATTACCAAGCACTTACCTCTTAGCCACTCCTTTTGGGGGAAAACTGGTTCTTCATGTAAAAAAAACTGGCAACTTATAACCCAGGAGAAATGTTTTTTAAATATAGTGTCCCAGGGATACAGATTTCATTTCCACACGTTGCCAACTCCAAACAGATGGCCAGACCTGCCCCCAAATCAGTGGGCAGAGGCTCAGAAACAAGCACTTTCCCTCCTAAACATGGGGGCTATTCAACTAGTACCAGAAGAGGAAAAGGGACCAGGTTTATATTCCAGACTTTTCCCTGGTACCCAGAAAAGACAAAGCATGGCATCCAATTCTGGACCTGTCAACTATAAACACCTTTCTGTACATTCCAAAATTCAAGATGCTGACTCTTCAGTTACTTCCTATGCTAGGCAAAGATGCCTGGTTGGCAACTCTAGATTTAAAAAGAGGCTTACCTGCATATCCCAATCAGGGAATCTTGCAGAAGATATCTTCGCTTCAAAGCAGGCTACTTGCATTATCACTTCTCTGTACCACCCTTTGGCTTATCTACTGTGCCCAGGGTATTTACAAAGTGCCTGGCTCCAGTAATTGCATTTTGCAGGCAAAGAAATATTCAAATATATCCATACCTGGACGATTGTCTAATTCAGGCAGAAAACAAGGCCATTCTTCTAAAACATCTCGCGTTTGAAAAAAGGGTTCTAACTTGTCTAGGGTACACCATAAACGAAAAGAAATCACAACTGGTACTCTCTCTCAGAAAATTACATTCATGGGTGCAAGCTTGAATACAACTGCCCAGATGGCTTTCCTTGCGCCAGAAAAGCAAATTCATTTGGTGACTTCAAACAGGTGACCACAAAAACCCTGCTATCTGCAAGTCGAATAATGCAAGCCTTGGGGTTCATGGCCTCCTGCATTCTGCTAATTCCATATGCAAGACTGCATATGAGGAAACTTCAGTGGTACTTAAAAAGTTTATGGAGTCAACATTGTCACAGCCTGGAAACCATGATTCCTATCATACCTTGCCTGCAACTAGAGTTCCTATGGTGGGCAGAGGCCTGCCACCAAAACAAGGGACTGCCATTCACACCACCCCCCTGCCGCCCAAACCCTAACTATGGATGCATCAGACTAAGCATGGGGGGGGGGGGGGGCTCATCTGGTAGGGAAGTGCATTCAGGGCAAATGGAGCCCAAATCAAATGCACCTTCATATCGATCAAAAAGAAATGCTAGCTGTGCAGAATGTACTGACTGCTTTCAAGGACTGCCTTCATCCAGGACAACAAATGGTAAAGACTGAGAACACCACAGTTATGTGGTACATAAACAAGCAGGGGGGTACACATTCCTACCCCCTCTGCAGACTAGCCATGGCATTGTGGAACACCGCCTTGAGCTATCCAGTACAACAACAAGCTCAATTCCTGCCAGGAAAGCTGAATATTTTGGTAGACGAACTAAGCCGAAATCTCATGGACCCACACGAATGGAAACGGGAACCATGGATTTTCAACATGTTGACACGCAAATGGGGGAGCCCAGACATAGATCTTTTTGCCTCACCCCAGAACTACCATTTGGACAAATTTTGCAGAAGAACTCACAAAAAAGCCTGGAATGTGGATGCTCTGTCCTTCAGCTGAGAAAACAGATCGGTCTATGGATTTCCCCCCTCTGCCGCTGCTCTCCAAAGTTCTACTAAAAGTCAAACAGGACAAACCAAAAATCATTTTGATTGCTCCAGACTGGCCTCGCCAACACTGGTACCCAATCCTACTCAGTCTGTCACATATTTCTCCATGGCACCTGCCTCTGATACCTTCCTTACTGTCTCAGCAGAACAACCAAATTCTGCACTCTCAGCTCCAAACATTGAATCTTGCAGCTTGGCTGATCACTTAAATTCCCCCCTTAGCATCACTCAGCAAACCTGTGATGGATGTCATGTTGGAGGCGAGAAGACCTAGTACTAGAAAATCTTATGCTGACAAATGGAAAAGATTCTGTGCCTGGAATCGATCTCAAGGGATGAGCACAGCAGTGCCCAATTTACCTCAGATTTTGCAATACTTAACTGAGATGCTTCACAAGGGCCTGTCTTTTTTTTCTTCCATAAAAATCCATGCCTCAGCCATTTCATCTCATTGCAACACAGAACCCCCCCTTCTCTCATCCTCTGCTAAAAGCAGTATCTCAGAGGGGCCAAAAACTTGAGGCCACCCAGGAGAGCTCCAACCCCTGCCTGGGACCTTAATTTTGTATTGGGGAAACTCACTCTACCTCCTTTCGAGCCAGCTGCTACTGCAGACGTAACATTTCTTTCCTGGAAAACAGCCTTCCTTTTAGCAATCACTTCGGCTAGAAGGATTTATGAATTACAGGCCCTTATGGCAGTGAAGCCTTTCATCATCTTTCATGCGGACAGGGTGTCACTCAGGACTAATCCATTCTTCATGCCCAAGGTGGTATCTAGTGTGGCTCTTAATCAGTCCATTCATTTGCCAACTTTCTTTTCCAATCCACAGAATAAGGGGAAGCGGATTCTGCATTCATTGGATGTACACAGACAAGTTAGATTTACTTGGACAGGACTAAATCTCGAAGGAAATCTGAACAACTGCTGGTAGCATTTGCTGCAGGGGCAGAGGGAAAGACTATTTCAAAGCAAACCATTTCCAAATGGATAAGCCATTGTATTCATTTCTGTGATAAGCACCATGGAAAAACCTATCCCCCAGGGGATCAGATCCCACTCCACCAGGGCTGCATCTACTTCTGCAGCCTTTCTCAAAGGTGTACCTACCAGGGATATTCTAGAAGCTGCTACCTGGAATTCAGTTCATACTTTCACCAAGCACTATCATTTACCAATCTTTTCTAAATCCAGAGCTGGATTTGCCACTGCTGTTTTGCAGGGCCTTATAGCAGGTCCTAATGCTGTATAAATCCATCCTCCCAACCATAGCTTTGGGAATCTACCCAAATGTAATGACTTCAACAGTGAAACACTAAGAAACATAGTACAGTCGTGTACACTTACCATAAATATAGGTGTTAGAGTGGATTCACTATTGCAGTCCTGGATGTTCATCGTGTTTCACTGTTGCAGTCATTAACTCTTGGGTTATCCTGCTGGCAGGCTACCCTCAGTCGGCCAGAATTCCAAAGTCTAGGTCCGGCGTTGGTTGCTGTCACCTCTTCCCTGACGTCAGTGTGCCAGGGGTATAAAAGATGCAGCCGACACCATTTTCTTCAGTCCTTTTGCC